>NW_027429370.1:0-27576 GCF_044706935.1 Curcuma longa | reverse complement strand
TCATTAAAATTTTTAGAATTACCATCTCCTCCCACCATGCTTGCAGAACTTGTGCCAACATGTTCTATAGCTGCATAGGTAGGGTAGTCATCATCCGAGTCATTGATGATAGTGATGACATTGATTTGCTGCTGATCATCCTCTTCATCCCCCCAAGAGGGTACTATTGCTAAAATTTCTGAAAAATCATAAGAAGAGGAGGGCGGTGGGTCATATCGTACCATATCGTCAAATCTCCCACTGGGTTCACCAAGTGTGTCCCCGACTGGTTCATAGACTTCTATCAGGTTCACCAGATGAACCTCTTCATCAACTTCATTCCTAATTTGATATTCTACCAAAGGAACTCCGAGTACTCTTGAGCTAGTTTGTTGTACCGTTCCTGTAACAGATGGTAGATGCCTGCTAGAACTCATTTTATATTTTTCAGAAGGTCAAAGGGATTTTTAAAGACCTTAATTTTTCCTTTGGGTGTAGACCTAAAGGTTGTTCCACCTAAATGAAGGGATTCAAGCTTTTCAGTAAGCTCGGAAATATCAGGAAGATTTTGTGGAGCTTTCTGTTTTTTAACTTCTTCCCTAAGGCTCTTGACTTCCTCTCTTAGGGTAATTAAGGAATATAAAATTGTGTTTAATTGACGAGCTGTTAGGGCTAGTGCAGATGGTACTGATTTTTTTATCAAGAATACCTATACCTAACTCGTCCCAGCCTTCACTTGTTGCACTTAAGGCTTCTTTGTACTCAGGGTTTTGAACTACCCTGTCAAGCCCACTCATCCAAGAATTGCAGTTTTTAGGTGGTGAATCAAGGATTCCACCTTATCAATCTTTTTGGACAAGTCGTTTGTAAGAACAATAGTCTGTTCTTCAATTAACTTGGGCGGACTGCTTATACTTAGGACAAGCTCTTCAACGTCCCTCTTAGAAAGAGGTTTTCTTCATAAGTAGTCTTGTCTAAGCAGTTTGATCTCCTGTTCTAGCCGGTGTTGTTTAGCTAGAAGAGATTTTAAGTCTTCTCTCTGCTTCTTGACAACAGAGGATAAACTGTAAAATTCTTGGAAATTGCTGTTTTGTTCTCTAATCTGGGTTTTTAGGTCCAGAATATGAACAAGTGCTTGTTTTTCCAAGGCAAATAATGCCTTGTTTCCAAGATCTGTGCGGTAAGCAGTTATCCGCAAATTATGAGCTAAGTCAGAATTTGAACAGGAATCTAGATTAAGGTAGTCTAGATCTTTTCTTTTCGTCCAAGATTTTCTCCAAAAATTGAAGTGTTTTTCAAAATCACTAAGATCAGTGTTCATAAACCAAAAGCAGTTCTTAAGGAGTTACTTTCTTATAGAAAAAGCAGATCAAGGGTTTACCTTTGGTCAGGATGCTTCAACTTTGTAAACTCATGTCCTTTAGCTAATTACGTCTTACTAATCACCCTTATTTCTTTCTTGCTTTCTCACCTTTAATTGCACATAGAAATATTAGTTTTGGGTACTTCACGCCTCAGCGCCATAATCTTAGGAGGATATTAGAGGAACTCCTGGGCTGACACGGTCTTCGACGCCACACCTTGGCTAAAAGCGACCTTCAGCAACGCCCACTCCGTCTTCCCAACTCCGATCAGATCTACGACTCATTTTTCCCCAAAACATAACATTTCTTTTGCATAATTTTCCAGTGATGAGCAATCAAGAAATAAATGAAAGATTATTCGACTTATTTTAGCTTCAGGTAAATAGGACCTTACCAGTTTTCAGCAGAGCCCTTCCTTAGGGACCCTGGATCTAGGGTTTTCACCAAATAAGGGTGATTAGTAAGACGTAATTAGCTAAAGGACATGAGTTTACAAAGTTGAAGCATCCTGACCAAAGGTAAACCCTTGATCTGCTTTTTCTATAAGAAAGTAACTCCTTAAGAACTGCTTTTGGTTTATGAACACTGATCTTAGTGATTTTGAAAAACACTTCAATTTTTGGAGAAAATCTTGGACGGAAAGAAAAGATCTAGACTACCATAATCTAGATTCCTGTTCAAATTCTGACTTAGCTCATAATTTGCGGATAACTGCTTACCGCACAGATCTTGGAAACAAGGCATTATTTGCCTTGGAAAAACAAGCACTTGTTCATATTCTGGACCTAAAAACCCAGATTAGAGAACAAAACAGCAATTTTCAAGAATTTTACAGTTTATCCTCTGTTGTCAAGAAGCAGAGAGAAGACTTAAAATCTCTTCTAGCTAAACAACACCGGCTAGAACAGGAGATCAAACTGCTTAGACAAGACTACTTATGAAGAAAACCTCTTTCTAAGAGGGACGTTGAAGAGCTTGTCCTAAGTATAAGCAGTCAGCCCAAGTTAATTGAAGAACAGACTATTGTTCTTACAAACGACTTGTCCAAAAAGATTGATAAGGTGGAATCCTTGATTCACCACCTAAAAACTGCAATTCTTGGATGAGTGGGCTTGACAGGGTAGTTCAAAACCCTGAGTACAAAGAAGCCTTAAGTGCAACAAGTGAAGGTTGGGACGAGTTAGGTATAGGTATTCTTGATAAAAAAATCAGTACCATCTGCACTAGCCCTAACAGCTCGTCAATTAAACACAATTTTATATTCCTTAATTACCCTAAGAGAGGAAGTCAAGAGCCTTAGGGAAGAAGTTAAAAAACAGAAAGCTCCACAAAATCTTCCTGATATTTCCGAGCTTACTGAAAAGCTTGAATCCCTTCATTTAGGTGGAACAACCTTTAGGTCTACACCCAAAGGAAAAATTAAGGTCTTTAAAAATCCCTTTGACCTTCTGAAAAATATAAAATGAGTTCTAGCAGGCATCTACCATCTGTTACAGGAACGGTACAACAAACTAGCTCAAGTGTACTCTGGAGTTCCTTTGGTAGAAGATCAAATTAGGAATGAAGTTGATGAAGAGGTTCATCTGGTGAACCTGATAGAAGTCTATGAACCAGTCGGGGACACACTTGGTGAACCCAGTGGGAGATTTGACGATATGGTACGACATGACCCACCGCCCTCCTCTTCTTATGATTTTTCAGAAATTTTAGCAATAGTACCCTCTTGGGGGGATGAAGAGGATGATCAGCAGCAAATCAATGTCATCACTATCATCAATGACTCGGATGATGACTACCCTACCTATGCAGCTATAGAACATGTTGGCACAAGTTCTGCAAGCATGGTGGGAGGAGATGGTAATTCTAAAAATTTTAATGAATCTGAAGAAGAAATAATCTCATCATTTCTTGACTTATGCATTAATAATGATGATTTTGAAGATTATTATGGGGATTATGAATCTGAAACTTCAATATCCCATAGTAATTATGTGGTGAACCAATTAGATGATTACCCTGAACTCCAGGAGGTTGAGAAAGTGCTTTCAACTAATGAATCTGCTATAAGCACTTACAGGCCACCATAGGATGAAGAAATGACAGTACCGGCATATGCACCAGCTGGAAGTTCTCGTGGCTGGAGAGGGTTGGAAGATTCAATTCTACCAACAAGGAAACCTCGAAGATGGGACAGCAGTTCAGAATGGTACCAGCTGCCCTCCGCTAATGCAAAAAGAGGTTCAATATTTATTATGTCGTATGATTTCGATTCTAAGGTTTTCGACCGATGGGAAAGTTCGGTCTTGTTACATTTAGCTGATAAAAGTTTTGATAATGGAGAAGACAAACTTCTCTACATAGAAAACCTTCTTGGTGAAGCCGAGAAAAGAACTTTTATGACCTGGAGAATGAAATTCCAGGAGGAGTATGAAATAATGAAAGGCCAAGCTTTAGGAGCCAACGGAACACAAAATGTTCTGAACCAAATCAGGCTCATGTTCTTTCTTGAGAACCCTAAAGTTGGTACTACAGGCGAACAAGACTATGCTTATAAAACCATTAAAAGTTTAGTCTGTAATGAAATGACTGACAAAGCTGTATACAGATACATGTATGACTACTACAGCTTAGCTTCAAAGACTGGCAGGATGTGGGCCAACGAGGAGCTGTCAACGGAATTCTTTACTAAGCTACCACGACCACTTGGTGACCGAGTGGAGAAAGCTTTTAAAGAAAGGCATCCGACAAACACAATTGGAGTTCTGGCAAGGATAACTTTTACAAAAGATTATTTGAAAGACATGTGCCAAGAAGCTCTTTTCCAGAATCAACTGAAGCGGATGAACTTTTGTGGAGAAACACCTGTCCATGGTGTTTATGGCAAAAGCAAGACTGGCGGATACAAGAAGTATGGCGTCAGAAAAAGCACAACGTATAATGGGAAGCCTCATAAGTCCCATATACGCATTGGCAAGCAAAAGCACTTAGCCATGAGGAAGAAAGAGTGCCGATGCTATGCATGCGGGGAAATCGGATACTATGCTTCAGAATGTACAAATCCAAAGAAGCTTATGCATAGAGTATCAGTTCTTGAATCCCTGGAGATAGACAACGGGCTGGAAGTCGTATCTGTTGGTATGGATGAATCCGATGTTTCGGATATATATTCCATATCCGAAAATGAAGAAGATCATCATATAGATGATGAGAGGTATAATCTCTTAACATTTTCAGTTCATGAAGCTAATCTATATGGTCTTCTTGTGAAAAAGGTGCATCCACTTGCCAAGCTGCCGGCAAGAATGACGGAAGGAGCTGCTGGATATGATCTATATGCTTGTGAGCAGCGTAACATTCCTCCCTTCACAAAGGCGGTACTAAGGACAGGGATATGCATCGAGATCCCTTATGGTACTTATGGCCGAATTGCACCTAGATCAAGCCTTGCTCTTAAAAGATTATTCATTAATGGTGGTGTTATAGACTGTGATTACCGAGGAGAAATCAAGGTAATAGTCTTTAACATGTTTGAAGAAACAATCTTTATCCACAGACATGACAGGATTGCTCAGCTTATTATTGAGCAAATCGCCTTGCTGGAAGTATTTGAAGTTCAACAGTTGGGAGAAACTGTTAGAGGAACTCAAGGGTTTGGTTCCACAAACCTGAGTCCTACTGTGAACACTCCTGAAGTGGCACCTATAATTCAGGAACAGCAAGATGAAACAACAGTAGCTTTGATGAAATTTCTAGCTGATCCTAGACCACAACTTACCATAGAAGAAATCCAGTATGAACAGTTATGGCTGAACAATTTACAGGAAAAAGAAGAATCTGTGAGTTCCACTAAAACCCAGCACAAGGACAAAGGGAAGGGTCTTGTAGTGGAAGAAAAAGAAGAAATAATTGAGATAGTGCCTGATGAAGGGACATCACTTGAACCTATCATAAGGTATGTGGTCCCTGGTGCTCCTGAAAATTTCTATGTCCTAATGATGACTGCTACAGAAATAGAGGACGAGGAGCCTAGTGAATTCTGGATTGGAGAATCTGGATGGCGTCCAAAGATGAAGGTATCCAGAAAGGAATTCCACTGTCTTCATGAGTGGAATTATGACCAGAATTTCTGCACTAACTGTAGAGACCGCGGCTTTGAAGCAAAAGCATCCAACAGAATGGACTGCTCCAAATGTAAGCTAACTATTTGTGGCTTATGTACTTATCACTGTTTCAAAATGCAGATTCCAAAGAAGCAAAGTCATCCTATCAGAAAGGTGGATTGGCAAGATTTAGCTACAAGGCAGAGTGATTTGCTGAAGAAATTTGTGGCTAGAGAAAAAGAACTGGAAGAAGAAGTCTTGATTCTCAGACAAGAAGTTGAGCAGCTTACACAGAAAGTACTATCATTAGAAAACGCTGCCATTATTCAAGAAATCCCAGAGGAAGGGGAGGAAGAAATTATTTCCTTGAATCAAGAAAATGAGTTGCTGAATTTACTCAACGCCAAGCAGCAGAAGGATATAGAAGCACTTCAACTGGAAGTTAGCCTTCTGAAGAGTCTTAATGAAGTAGATAAGAAAGAGATTGCTGACCTAAAAGCAAGGTTACCCACTTCATCTCTTCTTATTAATCATTTTTCTGAACATATGGTTTCTGCAGTGCAACAGAAGAATAATTTGCTGAACATCAAAGTAAGCCTAGAAGTAGATGGAAAGAAGTTAACTCTGAACTCCATCCTGGACACTGGTGCTGCAGTATGTGTTTGTGACGGTACTCTAATCCCGTCAGAATTTAGAAGTCATTCTTTGACAGACACACTCATTCAAGGTGTTAATGGTGCAACCCGAGTAACAGAAATCTTGCGTGATGGCAAGTTATGGGTTGGAGACCAATATTTCCGTATTCCACGTACATATGTTATGCCTAAGCTTAATGATGGGCTAAACTTTATTCTTGGCATGAACTTTATCAGGGCCATGGAAGGAGGATTACGGATTGAGAAAGGAGAAGTGACATTTTACAAGTTAGTAACAACTGTGGAAGCCTTACCCAAGGTTCATGAGGTAAATCTGATTGAAGAATTAGAGCTTGATTTATTTGAATATTATGATATTTGTGCCTCTCTTCCACAAGTAGGAATTGTTAATACTGACTTGATTGAACCCAAAGAATTAGAAAGGTTGAAGAAACTTGGGTTTATTGGGGAAGAACCTCTAAAACATTGGAGGAAAAATCAGATAAAATGCAAGATAGAGGTTAAAAACCCTGACTTGATAATAGAAGACCGACCTTTAAAACATGTTACACCAGCTATGAAGGAGACTATGGCAAAACATGTTCAAAAGTTACTTATTTTAAAGGTTATTAGGCCTTCTAGCAGTAAACATCGAACAACTGCAATTATGGTAAATTCTGAAACAGAAGTTGACCCAGTAACTGGGAAGGAGACTAAAGGTAAAGAGGGACTTGTTTTCAATTACAATTGTCTCAATGATAACACTGAAAAGGATCAATATTCTTTACCTGGTATAAATACCATTATTGCCAGAATTAGTCACTCAAAGATTTATTCCAAATTTGATCTGAAGAGTGGATTTCATCAAGTGGCCATGGAGGAATCATCTATTCCCTGGACCGCTTTCTGGGCCATTGATGGCTTATATGAATGGCTTGTTATGCCATTTGGTTTGAAGAATGCTCCTGCGGTGTTCCAACGGAAGATGGATAATTGCTTCCGAGGTACAGAATCTTTCATAGCTGTATATATTGATGACATACTAATATTTTCTGACAACTTGGAGGCACACCGGGGTTATCTTAAGAAGTTTATGACCATATGTGAGAATAATGGTCTTGTCTTATCTCCCTCCAAGATGAAGATTGGGGTTAACCAGGTGGATTTCCTGGGTGCTACTATTGGCAATTCTTGTATTCAACTACAACCCCATATAGTTAAAAAAATTCTTGACACAAATGAAGGGAGCCTGTCTGAAACAAGGTCACTAAGACGGTGGCTTGGTATTCTGAACTATGCTCGCGCATATATTCCAAATCTTGGCAAAACACTTGGAACGCTATATTCTAAAACTTCTGGTACTGGTGAAAAGCGGATGAATTCACAAGATTGGAGGATTATATCACTGGAACGAGCTTAAAGGTCATATTTGAACATATTGAGGGTAAGGATAATATCCTTGCTGATGAACTTTCCAGATTGGTAACTGCATTAATAACTGGATGGGAGCATCCAATATTACCAACTCTGTTTTATGCCCTCAACGAAGTTCTTGCCAAGCCTAGTCCTGAAGCAACGACAAGAATGGCGGCAACTATTTCTAAGACCTTATCATTAAAGGCGGCAATTAAAGAGGTAAAAGTGAATTATCTTGACATCCCTAAACCTCTTTTGCAATGTGCATGTCACAGGGACGCAGTATTATTAGTATCTCACACCAGCCGGAACCCTAACCGGAGATTCTACAAGTGTGCTACTGGCACCCGTCATTGCTGGTACTGGGAGGACTTGGTTACTGATTATGTACGCCAACTACAAAATTATGCTGTACTCAGGCACATGGATGACGCCCCGGAAGAAGATCACACATGGACGGAGATCTCAAGCCACAATGACAATAATTGGGAAGACCAGCTGTCGATGGGCCTTTTCCAACCTTGAAGTGGACGATCCACCACTGGAGTCCCAGCTGTATTACACTCACCTGGACTAATGGCGGACATGGTGGGCCCAAGGCATCAACTTTTCAAAAAGAAGAATCTTTCTTTTTCTCACTTTTGTCAGTGGGCTGAGTCATAACCTTTACTTCATGGGCAAGCAACCCTTGCTTAACCCGTAAGAAAGGCCTTCTATCTACTATAAATAGATAGGTGTGTGCGAGTGAACAAGCAATCGGTGGCATAACCAACCTGCTTATCCACTCTTTGAGTTCTAGATTGTAAGAAAGTTTGTAAGAGTTTGTTTGAGAAATAAAATTCTTCACCCAAAGCGGTACTGATAACCGTGAGTAAGTGAAAGATCCTTTGTTTCCGCATTTGCGTGCTTCGTATCGTGGTATCAGAGCAAGGTTAAGGAATTCTATGGCATTCATGGGGTAAAACCCTATGATAAGGGCCTGATTGGGCTCTATTGGCGCCGAAAGGTATGTTTTGTTCTAAGCCTAATAAGTCGAATGTATTCTAGAAATTATCTTCCTTTTGTACCAAGAAGAAGTTAGCATAATTCGTTGGGGGGAAAATGAGTTTTCATTTGATCGGAGCTGGAGAGGCAGAGTGGGCGTTGCTAAAGGTCGCTTAAGCCGAGGTGTGGCGTCGAAGACCGTGTCAGCCCAGGAGATCTCTTAATATCCTCCTACATAATGAATTCACAAACGTGAAGTACCCCAATGGGTTGTGTTGATTATTCAAGGTATGAAAGTAGAAGATAACTATAGATGCAGTAAGACGTACAGGTGAGGAAACGGGAAATACCCAAGGTAAAGGTAACCCATGAAGGATAACCCTTATCTGTCTTTAACACTAGAATCTCTCCTTAATTACCTTGCTTTTATAGTTTATGAACTCTGATTTAAAGGAATTTGAAAGACAGTTCGAGACCTGGAGAAAGTCTTGGCAAGATAGAAAGGATCTTGATTATCTTAATCTCGATTCTACTGCGAAGTCTGATTTCGCACATAATCTAAAAATTACAGCGTACCGAGTTGATCTTGGTAACAAGGCAATCTTTGCCCTCTGCAAACAAAACTGTATCCATACTCTTGAATTAAAAGCTAAGTTGCAGGAACAGGAGAAAAGGCTTACTGAAATACGTAACCTGTCTACCATCATCAAGCAGCAAAGAGAAGAGTGGGCTCTTATACTAACCGAGCAGGCCAAATTAAAGACGGAAATTCAGAGCTTGAAAAGAGAGTATCTCAAAAGACGCCCCTTATCTAAGGAGGACGTAGAGGAATTGGTGATAAAAATCAGTGAGCAACCCAAGTTTATAGAAAGCCAAACGAAGGCCCTGATTGAAGAACTATCCAGGAAAGTTGATAAACTTGAAGAACTGATCCATCATTTAAGAAGATCCTTGATTGGATGAGCATCTCTGGTCTGAAGGAGACAGCTCAGTACCAAGAAGCAGTAAAGGCTACTTCAGAAATTGGCCAAGGGTTTTCTGAGAAGGATTCTACACAACCACCAATTACTACTGTTGCTAAACAAATTAATACTCTTCTGTATTCCGTTATCAGCTTGCGAGTAGAAGTTGCGGCACTCAGAAAAGAGCTAGCTGAGAAGAGAAGCCTACCTGTACCAGATTTATCTGGGCTAATGAAGCAGCTTGAGGAGACGCATCTAAGTCCTCAAGGGAAGAATTTTGCAAAAGGCAAGGGTACAATCAAAGTGTACCAAAACCCTTTTGATCTGCTGAAAAAAATTACAAAATGACTTCAAGAAGGTCGCACCTGCCAGCTATTACTCAAACTGAAAGCCAAAATATCACAAGAACTCCAGGAGCACCGCTGGTAGAGGATCAAATAAGAGATTACCGAAGGGCGGCACATGCAAGGTATGAAGCTCAAAGAATAGGTAGATCTATAACTAACATTGGCAGACAAATAATAGGCAGACAACCAAGGGAGCATACTCTTGCACTACTGATGAATCCGGAGACTGAGCTCCGACGATCTATGCAAGAACGAGCAAGAACGGTGCCTGCAGAGGTACTCTATATGACTCGCCGAGACAACATACATCATCGGGTATATCAATTTCTGGCGGAAGAGAGGATGCTGATAATCAACTCTGACCAACAAGATAGAACCTTTTTGGTGGAAGACTCCTTTGAGCGACTTGCTCAAGCGGAGTTGGAATTCATTCACCTTGGTATTCTTCAGGTGAGATTTCAAATATTACACAGAAGATACGCTGGTGTACTGGCTCTGTTAGTCTTCAGAGACACCAGATGGGGTGCTGATGATAGAAGCATAATAGCCGCTATGGAAGTTGATCTAGCGGAAGGTAACCAAATAATTTACCTTATGCCAGATATTATGCTAACAATCAAAGATTTCTTCAGACACATTCAGATATCCATTAAAACGAAGGGATATGAAACATGGGAAGGCGCTGAGGCCAACCTGCTGGTTACAAGGAGCATCACAGCAAGGCTATCCAACACTCCAAATGTTGGGTTTGCCTTCAAGGTGGACAAAGTAGCTAAATACCTCAGGTCCAGAGGTGTAAAGGCTATTGATGCAGCAAAGCATTCATCAAAGAAGTACCAAGCTACAAACTGGAACTTAAGACCATCTACCGTGGTCGTACCGGTACTTCCATCTTCTATGGTCACCACTGTGAACTATGACGGGAGCACTTCCCTCAGATTCGGTGACTACCAGGCGGCAGCATCATCCAGTAAGCCGCAGTATAATAATGAAGATGATGAAATAGATGAGGAAACTCATCTAGTGAACCTCATTACAATTCATGAGAATCCACAGCAACCAGAACCTGTCTGGGCACCATTAGGCGAACCAAGCGGACGGTTTGACTACATGGTAAATTATGCAATCCCTAATATTCCTGATTTACCAATTATACCTACAGGATGGGATGATTCAGATGATGAGCAGCCAGACTCAACCGAGTCAATCAATATGATCACCATCTGGGATGATCAAGAAGATGATTACCCATGTATGGCAGCCAAGGATGTGGAGCCTCCTCACACACCTGAAAGCATGGTGGGGAGTGATGATGAGGTAATTTCGCAATTTTTGCAGCAAATTGAAATTTCTGACGAAAGTAGTGATGATGAGTCAGAAGAAAGAAGTAGATATAACATCAATACTCTGGATGATTATCCGGAACTACAAAGGGTAGAACAGGTCTTATCAACCAATGAATCTGCGATTAGCAATTACAGACCTCCCCAGGATGAAGATATGACTATACCAGCTTATGCTCCGGTGCAAGGGAATTCATCAACCTGGCCTGGAATAGCTGAAGCTGCAATAGGAACAAAACCACCAAGAAAATGGGCGAGCAATTCAGAATGGTACCAGTTACCATCAGCCAACACTACAAGAGGCTCGGTGTTCATAATGCCTTATGATTTCAACCCCAGAGTCTTTGACAGGTGGGAAAGTTCTACATTACTACATCTTGCTGATAAGAACTTTGAAAATGCAAAAGACAAGATTCTCTATATAGAAAACCTGCTGGGAGAATCAGAGAAGAAGGTCTTTGTCACTTGGAGAATGAAATTCACTGCGGAATTTGAACAGTTGAAGAATCAGGCTATAGGGGCAAATGGTACGCAAAACATATTAAGTCAAATTAGACTGATGTTTTTCCTTGAAAGTCCAAAAGCAGGGACAACTGGAGAACAAGACAGAGCGTACAAAACTCTGAAGAGCCTGGTTTGTAACGAAATGACAGACAAGGCAGTCCACCGCTATACGTTTAGTGGGATTGATCCTTCCGTCAAACAATTTAATCATATTAGGTTGAAATTTTATTAATCCATTTTAAGATTGATTTAGATGAGTTAATCCGTTTAGATCCACGACCCACATGGGTTAACTCATGATGGACTTGAATTAACCCGTGAGTCGAAAAAGATTTATTTATTTTAAATTTTAAAATTAAAGTAGAAAATTTAATAGATTAGTAGTTTGATCCGTCTAAATCATAATTCAAATTTAAAAATATATAATTGAAACTTATAATTTTTAATATTTTAAATATTTTTTTTATTTTTTGACATATCCATGGATTAATCTACCTAACTCCCAATTCGTTTTGTGGTGGGTTAGAGATTTTTCAACTCGCAAGTTGGTGAGTCGTCCGCTCCGTCCCATTCCATCCCATCCCGTCTATCATATACTGGATTTTTAATGAGTTGATTTGTCTTACTGTAGATTAACCCGTTTGAGAGTTATCTACTAGTGGTATTAATAAAAAAAATATTATTTAAAATTGGAAAAATCATCATTGGCCCCCCCCCTCGATTCTATTCCATTCCTTCTCCGACATTTTCTTTTACGCTCTGTTTGGATAGGGTGAGGGAAGGTTCATTAAGGGAAGGGGAAGGGGAAGGGAAGGGAGGGGAAGGGAGGGAAAGGGAGGGGAAGAGAAGTAACTTTGTTTGGGAAGAAAAAAAAGTTTATGTGGGAGGAAAGGAAAGGGAATAGAAGTTAAATATATAGAAGGTCAAAAATAACCTCCATTTCTTCCCACCTCCTCGGCGATAATAAGCAGCAGAACAGATTTCTTCCCACCTCTTCGGCGATAATAAGCAGCAGAACAGAGCAGAGCAAGAAGAAGAACCAAAAGGTTGAACTTTGATCAGCAGGTGAGGTGCGCTTCTGAAACCCCTTCTCCTTCCACTTTGTTCCCCCTTCCGAAACCACGGAAATCAGAATATGGAGTCACTGTTGTCCTTGAGCCATTCCTCCATGTGCTGGCTCTGCAGCGTCACTAGCTCCGAACGCTCCAATCCTACTTTGCTTTCCAGCGGAAGGCCTGTAATTCAGCGGAGGGAGCAACAAAGGTCCTAATACCAAGCTTGCCGGAGGAGGCCGATGGCAGCGCGAGTTCGTCTCCGATCAGCAGCTTCTTCTGGGAGTGGAAACCCAACATCGCGGTCCACTATGAGAGATCTGGCTCTCACAACGCCGGCGCCCCCGCAGTGCTCTTCCTCCCCGGCTTCGGCGTTGGCTCCTTCCACTTCGAGACCAGGTTCAGCATTTCGTCGTCCTCTCCGTTCCCGTGCCGGTGCCGCGCTTCCGCCGCCTCGGTTTAGAAACGATGGCAAGAGATCGATTTAGATTTAGAAGGGTAAAATTGGGAGATACTTTTAATATTTTTCTTCCCCTTCCTTACACCCCAATTTGGGGTGTAAGAAATTGTGCCTATTCATGAGCATGGAAGGGGACAACTTCCCCTTCTTTCCCCTTCCCCTCCTTACCTCACTCCATCCCAAACAGAGATAAAATTTTTTTTTCTCCTTCCTTACCTTTCCCTCCCTTTCCCTCACCTCCTCCCAAACAGACTGTTAGCCTCGTTGCAGAGTAGTGCAAAAACCAAATCTTGTTCGAGGTTTTGAGCTTCTTTTCTCCCATGAAGAACCCTCTGATTCCTCCCCGCGCCCTCGTCTGTGCTGCTTTCATAATGCTGCTATCAGTGGCTGCAGACCGTAAATCCTCAATCCTCCTCAACTGCGGAGCTCCAGCGCCAGACTCGGACCTCGACGGAAGAAGTTGGACTCCTGACTCCGGTTCCGAGTTCGCTCTCCCCTCGAGCAGTGAGAGTGTCGCAGCTCCACAGCAAGCTTCGTCGGTGCCTAAAGTTCCCTACTTGATGGCGCGGGTATTCACTTCCCCATCCACCTACTCCTTCCCTCTCGCCGTCGGTCGGGTATTCCTCCGCCTGTATTTCTACCCTTACAATTACGCCAACTACACCGCCACCGACGCCTTTTTCTCTGTCACGGCTGGCTCTTACACCCTCCTTCACAATTTCAGTGCTTCTCTTGTCGCTGATGCTGTAAACTTCGACTACATCACCTTGGAATTTTCCTTGAATGTGTCCGCCGGCGTCCTGAACCTCACCTTCACCCCCTCCTCCAGTTCCGATTCTTTTGCCTTTATAAACGGTATCGAGATTGTGCCCATCCCTGACATCTTTGGCTCCACCAACGCTATCCTTATCACTGGTGCTCATGGGAAATCTATCCCTTATGAGATTGATCCAGAATGGGCTATTCAAACTGTTCACCGGCTCAACGTGGGTGGTCGCGCAATATCCCCCGGCGAAGATGAACTGTTCCGCTCCTGGGAAGATGATTCAAAGTATATTTTCGGCGCTGCTTTTGGCGTGACATACTCAAATGATCCAAACGTGAGCATCGCATACCCCCCTCAAGTTCCGACTTACATTGCGCCGACTGAAGTCTATGCCACAGCTAGGTCAATGGGTCCAGATGCAGGAGTGAATTTGCAGTACAATCTTACATGGATTCTTCCAGTGGATGCTGGCTTCTCCTACCTTGTCCGCTTTCATTTCTGTGAGATCCAGTATCCCATAACCCACACAAACCGGAGAGTTTTTGATATCTTCATTAATAACCAGACAGGAGAGGAAGGTGTTGATGTTATTGCTTTGAGTGGCAATATAGGTGTCCCAGCGTACAGGGATTATGTGGTGATTACAATGGGAATTGGGCAGATGGACATGTGGGTTGCTCTTCATCCTGACGTTTCATCGAAACCAGAATTCTATGATGCCATCTTAAATGGGCTCGAGGTCTTCAAGTTGCAAAACCTTAGCAGCAACAGTTTAGCTGGTCTTAATCCAGAATCGGTTAGCCATCAAATTGTCGACAGTCCTAAAGAGCATATGAGCAGCAAGAATCGTAAGGTTGTTCCTGCTATTGTGGGTGGGGTTGTTGTCTTGCTTGTTGCTTTTTGCCTCATTCTATTATGCAGGTGCCAAAGGAAGAAGAAAGTCGCCACTCACCAGGAGACTTCTAGTTGCTATGCCTCGCCAATCCTTTCTAATGTTTGTCGGCGTTTCTCCCTTGCAACGATCAAGGCTGCCACAAAAGACTTTGATGAGTCTCTTCTTCTCGGGGTCGGTGGGTTTGGGAAGGTCTATCTTGGGGAGATTAACGGCATGGCCATGAAGGTTGCAGTCAAGCGTAGTAACCCAAGGTCCAATCAAGGTGTCCATGAGTTCCATTCCGAAATTGAGACACTCTCAAAGCTCCGGCACATACACCTTGTCTCTTTGATTGGCTGCTGTAACGAGAACTCTGAAATGATCTTAGTCTATGACTACATAGATCGTGGTACACTTCGTGATCACCTCTATAATTCTCAGAAGCCACCACTTTCATGGAAACAAAGACTTGAGATTTGCATCGGGGCTGCACGAGGTTTGCATTACCTTCACACAGGCGCAAAGCATACCGTCATACACCGAGATGTCAAGACCACAAACATATTGCTAGATGAAAAATGGGTCGCCAAAGTTTCAGACTTTGGACTTTCGAAAACTCTCCCCACTTTGGATGACACCCATGTCAGCACGATGGTGAAGGGAAGCTTTGGTTACCTTGATCCTGAGTACGCCTGGACTCACCAGCTCACTGAGAAATCTGATGTTTACTCTTTTGGGGTCGTGTTGTTTGAGGTCCTCTGTGCCCGGCCTGCTCTTATGCACATGCTTCCAGATGAACAAGTGAACTTGGCTGATTGGGCAGTTCACTGTCATGAGAATGGCAACCTTATGGACATCATCGATCCCTATTTGAAGGGTAGAATGGCTCCAGAAAGTTTTGACAAGTTTGCTGAGACTGCGGAGAAATGTGTGGCTGATGTTGGGGTGGACCGACCTTCCATGGGCGATGTCCTTCAGAACCTTGAATTTGCCCTCCGGGTCCAGGAATATACAACTGAAAATGCAATACCTACTGCAATAATGGTGGAATCGAGCACGACAACCAGTGTTTCCAAAATGATCAGAGGTCGGAGCTTTGCTAGCGTGGCGCTGCCGTATAAGAGATCCCACATGTTGTCTTCTCACAAGTCTCTGATAAGAGCTGATTCTTATCCGCTCTTGACTTTTGGATTAAACAGAGATGACACAAATGGATATAATTCTTTATCTATGCGTTGAAGTTGGTACTCAAGTTGACTTCAAGTGCGTGAGATGATACAAATGATACAAGTTTGTGCAATTTACTTCTCATTGTGTTTTTCACTAGATTTAAGGATGTCTATATGGTCAAGCAGTGGAACCATATACACTATTAATACTAGGCTGTTGAACAATCTATTGGGCTTTGTGTCTTCTTATTGATCCCCTCAGATTAGTGTATTTTGTATTTACGAGCATGTTGTACAATTAATCTATGGTTAATTTCATGTTTACTTATCATTTGTTCCCTGGTGATGAAGCTGAAATCTGTCGACGACGTGGATGCTGAAGTTGAAGTGGACGTGAAGTCCGGCCTGCACATAATGATAAGCGTAAGTCTTATACTTCAGCAAAAGGGAGAATTCACTACCTCAGCGATCTCACACGGTCGGTCTCACGATTAAGAAAGTAAATCGGAAAGCTATAGTTGATCACTACGGGAGAGGACATTACCTCGGTTTCATCGAGATTTGACTCCTTGTCCACTTCAGCAAGTCAGCCCTGCACTAACTAACTGAACTATGCCTCGGAGGCATAAATCTTATACTTGAATTAACAACAAATAATAATTACCATTAAGATTAAATCCCGACCTAATACATATTACATGAAAGAGAGTTTATATTATTGGATATGGATTCAATGTGTAAATTAAATAATTTGATTTGTTAACATTAATGGACAGTAAATGAATTATTAGCTTTAAGTAGATGATCCCCGCAAGATGAACCAAGATATACAAGGAGGAAGTCAAATTTGATTTGGATAAACTTTGATTTCTTCTTCTTTCTCCTCTCCTCCCCATTGAGAGGGAACTAATTTGTTTGTTGTCCATTCGTGTAAAAGACTCCATTGCGTTTGCTTGATCTTCTCTTACGATAAATAAGAAACAATAGCTTTAGTACTGGATTCAGATCAGCATTTGGGATGATATTATTTCAGTTCAGTTTTGTTTTGCCTTATAGATGATGATAATTAGGTCATGTAAATATATCATTGATTTAATTTGATTTATCTTATTGTTTTCAATTGATATCAGAGCTTACAATTATTTTATCATTATTTTTTAAGCATAAGGACCTAGATGTCTGATTGTTACATTTTAAGCCAAGTAGACAGAAGACAATAATGACTTTTATTTGGTCATTAATCAATAGATGTAATATCGCCCTGAGTCGGGGCTCTTACTTTGGACAGAAAGGATGAAAATTTTCATTCATCTTCTTTCTCCCACGATCTCCAATGTGATAATATTTTTCATTTCCTTGTGATAGTATTCAAATACATATGCTCAGTTCACTACAAACAATCAATGCTAAATTGCGATCTAGTCAATCTATTGTATTTTGAGAAATGAATGTTACGTCCCGGAAAGCCGTCCGAAAAATTTCGGCAGCATCTCCCCTGTAACAATGACTATTCCCTAAATACATGCAAATATACTCAGCCACAGGCGGCTGGAATAGGACTACTCGTCCAATCAATACACACAACACACATAACAGAATGCTTATAAGGCCTACACGGCCACAATAACTAACTCATGCATGAAATCTCAAATCTGCAATAACATATGAAAAATTCACGTATCGAAAACCTCGTAAATCCGAACTACGAGTACCAAATCCAAAACAAATACAGTCCATGTCCAACTACAAGTCTCAAATAGCAAAATACAACTATAATGCAAATACCAACTAAGACAACTCAGAATGTGAGATAGCAGCTGGCGTCGAGTTTCCAAGCTCCAAAATACCTATCTGGTACCTGGGGAGAAAATCAAATAACCCCAGAGTCTGGGTAGTGAGCATTAGATACTCAGTAGGTACAGGAAGGAAGTGCATGTAAAGTACAACAACAGGAATAATATAAGAATCAAACTGAAATGAGCAGAATAGACTGAGTAAGAAATATACTACAGCTAACAGGTATCAGCATGGATCAGGGTATATCAACTAAACAGAATAGGTATAAATCCTACTGTACAACATGTATAGAATAATCCACAGGTGTCATGAATCAAAGGTATATCATGGTATATCAAGAATGAGTAATACTGTGCAACAGATAAAGAAATCTACATGTATCATGTATGACATGGCATACAAGTGCAACAGGCATATCAAGCAAGTGCAACAATCGTAAGCATATGATGCAAATAAAATAAATATCTATATCAACCTACCAACGGTGCATGTAAATACGTAGCAACCATAGCAACCAAAATATCCGTCACTGTCCGCACACTACATTCCCCAGTCACCCCCATAGAGCAGTAATCTGAGGGGCAAGACAGGACATACTGCCAGCTCCGACAACTGACCACTAAAGATAAGTGGGGAGGGGCAGTGTGGCAGGAGGGCAATGTAGCCAGTCCTGGTGCACCCAACTGTAGTACAACATCTTACCTGTGCATGGCACCACAACACGGTGCAGGTAAGATCCACCAACAGAAATATCTACAACTATCATGGATGTATGCTAATCATCCCAACATGTAATAGCTAAAGTCAATTAGCATGCTCAACAGAATCAGTATAGATCAATATAGGTCCATGTTATCATAGTGAGAACTAATCTAATCATGGATAGATCAACTAAAGATCATACAACGAGTGTCAAGCAACAAGTCATACAGGTATCAACATGATGAAGATATCAAGGGTATCAACATGGCAACAGTAGATCATCATAAGGTCAAAAGCAGGTATCAAGCAAAGATGATCAAATGTATCAACTAGATACTATCACAAACAACAAGGGTATCAACAGGATAACAAGATAAAAATAGCACATGCACTAGAATAGAAGGACCTGTAGTGACCAAGTACAGGGTACCCACCTGATCAGACGTCTGTCAACAACCGAACCCCAGAAAATATAATAGGACCAATCCAAATCAAGGTCCTGCAACAATTGATAATACACACTTATTACCGTATCAAATTACAGTAATTAACTTCATAGTTTAATATAAACCATCCAATTAATCCTAATTAATTCATCCTGTATCATTAGATACATCAATTTAATGGATTATTACCCCCATACTAATAATTAATGATCAAACTAAGGCTTAATCATTAATTAATATCTTAATCAGTTTAATAAACCTAATTAACCAATTAATCCTTAGATTCAATATCAATCCTCTAACCTCATCATCAACAACCTATTCCAACACCAACAGTAGCTAAATAACCATATCAACTCACCTATCAATCAATCAAGAACCCATTGAAAGATTAAATCCCAGGATCAAGAACCTCTAATAGGATTAGTGTAGTACCGGAACCAATCCTACCTCACCCGAAACTCACTGCAATACATTCAAGCCGATCCAACAGATCTCACTCAAACCAAAACTAAGATTCAACATCAAGAGCAACAATCAAGCATTAAGCTAGATTAGGTTTAGGATTTTACCTCAGATCAACCCGTTCACAGCCCTAAATCAACCTCCGGTCCTCCTCCTCCCTTCTTCTTGCATGCAGCCGGAAACCAAACAAGGTATTCCCTGTTCCAAATCCACAACCGGATCCATTAAAACTCAATCCAAGCTTTGAAATCCAGAACACAAGATCTAGACCCAAGAAAACCCTAGATTAGAAGAAACCTCAACTTACCCTTCTTCCTTTTCTTGCTTGCGGCCGATCACCCAAAGAACTCACACTGATCGGATCAGAACAATCCGGCTGCAGGGAGGAAGACAATCAAGGATCAAAGAGGAATCCACAGAACTACAACTTAGGAAAAACCCTAGATTAGCTAAATCCCTTACCTAATCAGTTTCCTCACTTCGATCCTTCTTCTTGTTTGCGGCAGATCGCACCCAACTCCCACCGCCGGCCAAATCCAATTCAAGCTTCGGATTCAAGATCTAAATCAAGCTCTGAGGAATCAGGAAAACCTAGATCTAATCCATAAATCGATCACAATCCGAAATCCAGCTAAAGCTTACCCGATTCTCTTCCTCTCCCTTCGGATTTCGCCGTCGCCAAAGCTGCCTCTCGTGCGATTCCAGCCGCCTCTGGTGAAACCGATCCCAACAGCCTCCAGAGTATGGTCGCCGGCGTTCCTTCCACCCGGCTTCGACGGAGGCAATGCGAACAGGGCTGCGTCGGCGCGACAAGGAAGCTCCAGAAGTCGCGATTGGGAACTCAGGTAGGGCACTGTAGCTTTCTTAACGAACCGGTTTTAAACCCCTCTAAATGGTTTCGGATCCAATTACTAAACCCATTAACCTATATAACCAATTACAGCCCATTAAATCAAAAGCCCACTTCTTCCATTACTTCCAATTTCAGCCCATTAAACCCATTAATGTTATTAACCCTTTTAATACTCTAATATTCCGGTATTTTACAATGAATGTCCAATATAACCTTAAAACACCACATGAAGAGATGAATCTATTTCAAAAAAAAATTATATCTATTATATACCTGGACAAATCTCAACTTAGATTTCCACTCAAACTTGGTAGTCGAACAGTTCGACACTCGATAGTCAATAGTTGACACTCGACAGTTGACACTGAATTAGCACTCGGATCACTTGATAGTTAGTGTTCCGGGAATAACCCATGGGGGCCCCTGGTTTGACTCGAGTCTGATCCTGGTCCCTCCCACCAGTCCGATCAGCCACGACCACAGTCTCGATTGACCCGGTTCTCTCCCCCTACTTCAAAAGAACGGAATCACCCCTTCGTCTCCTTCATGGCCGAATAGCCCATTCGACCATGTTCCATTCGTCCTTGTTCCATTCGGCCACTCGGCCATTCGGCCACTCGGTCACTCGGCCATTCGACCTTGTTCCATTCGTTAGGAGGCCTTGTTCCGACTGGCCGGATCCTTCCATCCGGCAGGAGCCTGGCCGGATCCTTCCATCCGGCAGGAGCCTGGCCAGATCCTTCCATCCGGCAGAAGACTGGCCGAATCCTTCCATCCGGCAGGAGCCTCACCGGATCCTTCCATCCGGCAGGAGCCTAGCCGGATCCTTCCATCCGGCAGAAGATTGGCCGAATCCCTCATCCGGCCATACCTTAGCCGAATCCCTACTTTGGCCGAATCCCTCATCCGGCCATACCTTAGCCGAATCCCTACTTTGGCCGAATCCCTTCATCCGGCCATACCTTGGCCGAATCCTTACTTTGGCCGAATCCCTCATCTGACCATACCTTGGCCGAATCCCTACTTTGGCCGAATCCCTCATCTGGCCATACCTTGACCGAATCCCTACCTTGGCCGAATCCCTACTTTGGCTGAATCCTAACTTGGCCGAATCCCTACTTTGGTCGAATCCCTCATCTGGCCATACCTTGGCTGAATCCCTACCTTGGCCGAATCCCTACTTTGGCCGAATCCCTCATTCGGCCATACCTTGGCCGAATCCCTACTTTGGCCGAATCCCTCATCCGGCCATACCTTGGCCGAATCCATACTTTGGCCGAATCCCCAGGACGAATCCGAGTCCTCAGCAGACTCCTCAGCAGGCCGAATCCGAGTCCTCAGCAGACTCCTCACCAGGCCGAATCCGAGTCCTCAGCAGACTCCTCAGTAGGCCGAATCCGAGTCCTCAGCAGACTCCTCACCAGGCCAAATCCGAGTCCTTAACAGACTCCTCAGCAGGCCGAATCTGAGTCCTCAGCAGACTCGCCTTACATTGCCCTGGCATGTCCCATCATGTTCTCTGACTGGCCCATGCCCTTTATTTATTATCGTCGCCTTCTTTGACACCCACGTGGGCAATGACATGACAGCTACCTACCAGAGAAGGGACTCATGACTATTGTGCTTGAGTGTTCCTGACATCTAATTAATTATGATGGGACATCTTGTAAATGATGACGTGACAGGTATGCATGCTCATCTCTCCTTAAAACGACCACTCCCTCCACAGCAGGTAAGCTCTCGGCTCCCGCACTCTTCTACACGCTCAAGTTCACTACTGTTCATCTTCTTCCTCCCGCTGTTCCTGACTTGAGCGTCGGAGTGGTCGCGCCAGGGCACCCCTGGTCTTCCTACTGACGTTTGCTGTGTCTGCAGGTCCTGTGGCCCTCGAGCTTCTTCTTCTCCTGCTCTTCTTCCCCATCGGTTCCACCTCACAGCGAGCTAGGTCCGGTGACGTGTCCTGGAGCAGTTCTCAACCGGAACAGTTAGGCTACTTGGATTCTGGAGATGATTCTTTTACTTCTACTCTCATCATCAGGGAAAACTGCAACTGAGGCTCCATTGTCATGATTCATGAAGGTGACGATGGGTTAATTAACGTCCTCTGGACCTGGAATTGGCAGCTCCGATGAACGATAGGATCGACTCCGTTGGACGGCGGAGCGAATGCTTTGAGGGAAGAGCCAGGCCGCTCTGAGCCCGCCCATCTTTTGCTTATCTCCTAGAATGAATTCCGACGAGTTCAGATAGAATTAAACCTCATTTCTGTTAGGTTAGAAGATTCTGGAGATGTTGCTTGATGGGCCTCCGGCCCTCAGAGTCTGCTGCCATTGGCTTCTCCTTGTTCGCGGCCGTCTTCCCCTCCAATTTGCTGCTCGAACGAGCACCCGATGGGTTGCCATCTTGATGCCTGCCTCTGGCAACGATCGGCAAGGAAGACTGCTTGCGGGATGAACTCGACACTGGGTCGATGACCTGTGAGTTCAAACCGGTACGCAAAGCAGGTGCCCGCCGGCGCTTGATCCCTGCCGTGCGGCGCCAGGGAGCTCGGACGGCTCGAAACACAATTGGATCGGTGATTTGTGGCAGGACCATGGCCGACGGATGCGGATCGGTCCATGGCTGGAGGCGAGGGTGCTGTTGATCCCCGATGGATTGGAGTTATAGGATAACATTGTGTAGTTGTTCTCTTAAGACTGCATGGATTATAGTTCAGAATTTTGAAGAATATAACTCACTCTTGAAGCTGCTTTTCCAGTCGAAATTGATCTTGCATTTGCTTTGCTACTTGTTGTTGCTTTGGGTGTCACGAGCATCTAAGGAGCGAAATAGAGGGGTTTCAGGAGCAAGGAATTCTTTAAAAATTTTACTGAAAACACCATTGTTTAAAGATAAAACACATCCAGCATAACAAAATTAAGGAATTCTTTGCGGGAGCTGTATTATCCAAGATACCCTCGTTAAAATCCCTTTTATTTAAATTTATGAAAATTTAAAATAGCCTTTATTCTCACCGGAATATCCACTAGAACATTCCTCCAACGCTTGGGCAAAGAGCTGCCTGAATAACTCTCATTGGCAGTTGGCACTGGCTAACAACGTGCGTCCAACGGAGTTATTATATTCACTAGATTATGCTTGGTATGGTAGAATAAAATATAGAATATAATTATAATTAGATTGACTTATGTATTTTTAAACTTTTGGTTATAATAATAGAATGTTATTACTAGTTGAATGTTTTATTTTATATCGGCATGATTAATGTAAAAGGAATTTTTTTTTATAACGGAATGGTGTAATTTGTTTAATAGTGAATTTAATTTATATGTTTTATTTAATATTTTTTACTTTTTAATACATATACATCTTAATATTTTTAATTAGACTAATCCAGTTGACACACATTAACTAATCTTATTTATTAAGATTGATCGACTCTAATTGGTTTATCTTTGTATTGTGATGGTGATGTAAAAGATTTCTCTATCTCCAAAAAATATCCGAAAATGAGTTCATAGTGGAAATAGTGAATTCAGAGTAGACCGGATTAGTTGTCTCAAAAAGATGGATATTAAGTACAATTCTAGAGTTGTGCATGTGAAATCACATTTGAATCAAAGTTCCCACTGTCTATTCAAACGATAAGCACGACATCCGAAAAGCGATTGAAGTTATTCATCCCTTAGCTTCCACGGGTCCTAATATTATCCACATCGATGTGTGTGATTTAAAGGGTACACCGACACATGGTGGAAATAAATACTTTATCACTTTTGTGGATAAATACACTACTAAAAAATCACGATTTTGCGGCAGTTATTTAGCGGCGGTTTTAAAAACCGCCGCTATTTTCTATTTTCCCGGCGGTTTCAATTAACCGCCGCAAAAATAAATTTTTAGCGGCGGTTTAAATTTATTTTACGGCGGTTTAATGATTTACGGCGGTTTAAAATTTAATTCGCGGCGGTTTGAAAGTTAATCGCCGCTATGTATTCTATTTTTTGGCGGTTTATTGTAACTGCCGGTATATTTCTCCGTGGATTCTATTTTCCCGAACCGAACCGAACTCCCTCGCCCTAACCCTACTTACGTCGCGATTTCTTCCGAACCCCACTTCACGCAGCCGCCACAGTTTCTCTTTCACTCCGACGCCCACCCGATCGGCGCCCTCTCACTCCGACAGCCGCCGGACACCGACACCACCCTCTCACTCCGACGGCCGCCGGACACCGACACTGTCGTCTTCCTCGCGCACTCTGAACGGAGCCCTAGCCCACGATCGTCCTCTTTCTCGCGCATGAGAGGTATGCGTTCTCCCACTTTTCCCTTTTGTTTTAGCAATAAGGCTCTTCCCATCATTCTATGCATTATATTGTATAAGATGAATCAGAGAAATCTTATGATAGTTATACATTATCCTGCTGCTGTATCAAATTATTAATGGATTAGATATGGACAAAAGTTGGATTTTGAAGCCGTGAGATACTCCCGAATATATAGATGGATTATTGCAATTTTTGGACTTTGCATTTGCTAATGCATCATCCGATAATAGGATAAAGTGTCCTTGTTCTCGTTGTGGATTCAGACTATTCCAGACTAGAGAAGAGGTGTACGATCACTTGTTGTTAAGGCCCTTTCCACCGGGTTATACAGTTTGGCTATTACATGGTGAGAGAGGTGAAGGGGAGACTTCTAGTTATATGCATGAAACACAACATACTAAATCTTCTGAAGATCCAATCAGTGATATGATTCAAGATGCTTTCATATTCCCTATACCAAATGTCAGTCAAGATTCAACAATGCATGATCCATTAAATGAAGGTGAAGGAAGAATGTCACATTTACAAGAGGGTCCGAGTGGTAAAGCTAAAGAGTTTTATGATTTGCTTAAAGATGGGGAACAAGAATTATATAAAGGATGCTCAAAATACTCAAAGCTTTCTTTTTTAGTAAAGTTGTATCACATCAAGTGCATTTGTGGGATGAGTGACAAGGCCTTGTCCATGATAATCGAGCTGTTGCATGATGCCTTTGAGCATGCAAAGATCCCAGAATCATTATACGAGGCAAAAAAGACTATAAAAAAGCTTGGTCTTAATTATAAGAAGATAGATGCATGTTCAAATGATTGCTTGTATATTGGGGACCTGATAAAAGTTTGAATCAATGCAAGCGATGTGGCACATCTAGATGGAAAAATTCTTCTATTGAGCATAGGCTTGCAATTACTAAAAGGAAAAAACAACCAGCAAAGTTTCTTCGTTATTTTCCATTAATTCCTCGGTTACAAAGATTGTTCATGTCTAGTAAGACATCTGATGATATGAAATGGCATGCTGTGGACAGTAATAAAGATGGCTTATTGAGGCATCCGAGAGACGCTGAGGCATGGAAAAGATTTGACTCTAAATTTTTTGAATTTTCTTCGGATGCATGATGAGTTAGAATTTTTATGCACTTTATCGATTCGATTTTGGGTTCTTTCATGAAAATAAATTGCTTAATGATTTAATTTGATTATATTTGTGATATATTGCATAATTTGAGGCTTGATTATAATTTTCATGATTTAATGGTGAATTTTACATTAATTGAGTTTAATTGGTTGTAGGACTCAAATTGAACCGAGATCAAGCTCAACCATGATCGAATCAAGCCAAGATTGACCCAATTGATCGATCCAACTTCATGAATCAAGACTCAAGTGCGATTAGGATGGAACCCATGCGAACCGGAGCCAATTTGGAGCTAAATTGAGTAAATTTGGCTGAAACGGGCTAACTCGAACTCAAGTCAGGCTAACCAAACCTGCTGCTACAGTAACCTAGCTTTAAAAGAAAGCTACAGTGTTGAAAATCGTGGTTACTGTAGCACAGGTACTGTAGCAGCGCCGTCTTCCTCGTTTTTACTGCGTTTTTCTTCATTTTTTTTAGGGAAGCTCGGATTTCTTCATTCCACATTGATCTCCAGATTCCAGAGGGTTATTACAAGCTGTGTTCGGCGTCAATCAAGATCGGAATTGGCTGTTGAGGGTCTCAGCAAAGCTTGGTTCCGCCGCTTGGGATTTCAGCTGGTTCTTCGGATACAACCAATCGGAGCCATTAAGATCGTGAGGAGGGGTTCTCCAAGGGGTCTTGAGGATTTCGGAGCGTCACATTGCAAGCAATTTTGAAGATTTTCAGCTGGATTTTCAGAACATGATTGGCTCTGTTCTTGGCTCTGTTCTGCACAGCGAGGAGGAGGGTTTCTGAGCTGCGTTGCTCAAGGTCGATTCGGAGCAAGCCGAGTGTGGTTCGTGAGAAGCTAATTGGAATTTCTGATCCTTGATCAGGCCTTGTGTGACGGCAAGGAGGAGATTGAGATGGAAGGGAGAATCCGAGTTTCTGATTTCGTTATCTTACGTTTCTGTTTCTATTGTTGTTTTCGTTCTTGTCATTTTATTTCTGAATTTTAGTTCTGATACATCTTGATTGTTCAACAAATCTGTTAAAATTCTTGATTACGAATTGCTTGATTAACTCCTTAGCTTGTGTAATGGTTCTGGTTTGATTAAGCATTTCGTAGCTGAACTCTCTTGATTCTGGTTACTGTTCTGTTTCATTTTGTTACTGTTCCGTATCAGTTTCAGTTAGTTTAAGAAGTTGTTGTTTGTGTTAGTTAATTGTAGCTGATAGGTCATTTAATATCATTGTTCAGCAAACTAGAATTGTTCCCTCTTAATTTGTTAGTTTAGCTTAGTTTCATTTTAAGTTTAGTTGTTAACTTAATTGCTTTGATGATGTTTAGAGCTTGCATTCTTTAGGGTTTCATTTTTAACATTTTTCATTTATTTGTTGATTTTCATTTACATTTAATTCTACATTCAGTCTACAACATAAATTTCAATCACACAACATATACAATCATACATTCATAAATCATACAACAACATAAATACATCATGCATCATACAAATACTATAACATACCACATACGCTCTATACATACAATATCCTACAACATATACAAAATACAATACACAACATGTTCAAAATACTTTATTCAACACATGAATCAATTGTACAAAAACTATTTACATGTGATCACAACCAATAGCAACCCGAGTCTACATTAAGCATGCTTCATACCAATCACTCATCCAACATCCAACTCACATTCCACATTCCATGGTTCCATATACAACTCACATTCTAAACAAACACCAAATTCATATCATTTAACACAAACATCAACACTTGATAAAACTTAACATTCCATTCAATTCAAAAGCAATTGCTTCAACAATTCAATCAGTTAACATCTCCTTTGATTCAACAAACTCCTGATTTCAACATAGCAAGAAACTACAT
>NW_027429369.1:0-4843 GCF_044706935.1 Curcuma longa | reverse complement strand
TATTTAAATGATTGACTAAGTCTGAGTAGGTTATTATCTTGGTCGAGCTTAGAGGTTAACGGACGTCTATTTTTCAGGATAAAAGTAGATCGTGATCACTATAGATTTATTCACTTAGACAAATTTTATCTTGACTGATTCGATTGTGCAAATTGCACTCTCACACCGTCACCCTTGGTGTTAGTGCAATCTTAGTTTTAAATATTGCACCCCTACATAAGTAGGTATGAATATATATATATATATATATATATATATATATATATATATATATATATATATATATATATATATATATATATATATATGAGTTTGATATTCTGTGTGACTCTCTCGTGCGCGCCCGTGAGCGCCACTCAATCCACCGTCCATCACTCGATCACACGCTAGATCTGACCGTCCAAATGTGGGAATGCACAGTGTTCCGCCGCCGACCCTATCGCTGTCGCCGCCCTCGCCGCGCCATCCGGCCACCGTCGGCCGTCAGCCTGGGCACGATCGACGCGCCACTAGCCAACGCGTCGGCCGGCATCGGATTCTAGTCAGATTGTGGCTGGAATCCGGTGCAATTTGGCTGGAAACACGATTGACAGTGGTGCGCGTCGATTTCCGACCAAATCACGATCGGATTCCGACCAAATTGCGGCAGAGGAAGGACCACCATATGGATAGGCTTGAGCGGCAGCAAATTTGAAAAGTTTCGTGATCAACTCGACACAGTACAGAGGGTTGGTGTTGATGGGGAGTGTTGAAGATCAACCCCAACCCATATGGATAGGAATATTTTTCTAATCTTATGGATAGAAATAATTTTTCAATCTAATGGATATGGATGACGATTTGGTAAAAAATAGAAATAAATGTATGGTAGGGAGTGTTTCTCTCATTCAATAGATAAGAATGAGACTTTTCTACGACTAAGATTTATTTTTATTGAACAGTGTAGATTGCATGGTGAGTACTATAAATATTCTCCCCTACTATTAGTTTTATTCATTCATTCATCAATCAAAAAATAAACTTGTGAGTCAAATTGTGAGTTGTTCTTTTCCTTAATTGTGAGCGATCCACAAAAGTGTTATAGTATTTTTAGTATGGGTGTAATACAAGTAATTTATTTACTTGTTTGGCGGTCCGAGTCTCTACAATGCAAACCTTGGAGCATTCTATTTGGTCGGGATTCTAGTCACTATTTTACTTGGTTTTGCATTGCATTTAAGAGGGAAAGGCCTTCCACAACACAATCAATACTCCTTGTGGTGATAACAAACTTCACAAATTGAGAACACCAGGTAAGTTCTTCATTGTTCAATCTATACTCTTCTTTTGCAAAAAGGTGGATCCGCCACCTTAGCGGTCCCACACGGTCGGCCCCACGACCATCTGTGAGGAGATAAATCGAGAAAGTGCAGTTGGTTACGACGCAGGAGGGTATTGTCTGGCTTCGCCAGGATTCGAACCCTTGCCCTCTTCTGCAAGTCTGCTGCGTCGTAACCAACTCACCTATGCCCCGGGGGCAATCTATACTCTTCGAACAATGCACTACATCTACAAGATGCTTTTGTCTCATCATGATCTTATTTTTCAAGCAAAATTAGCAAGGGAGCGAGTATTCCATGAAAGATTACCTTTATCCGAGATGGATCTAGGAATTAAAGGTGGGTTGGTTGATCTCAAGTTGGTCGAGTCCGCTATAGAAAAGAACCGAGTTCATTCCATGTGAGCATATCATCTCGCTTTTTCTTATATTTCTCCAAATTTTAATTTTTTATTAAGTGAGTTTTTTCATTATTCATGAAATTATTAATTAATTTACTAATAATGATATCTAATTCGTAAACGTTAGAAATTTAAGAAGCATGGCAGAAGGCATGGCTGCTGATGCAGTATTAGAGAGATGCCATCGACGGTAAGGTAGAGGTAGTTGGTCCACGAGTACGGCGTGAGATCATGCTTGAACATCTCACATCTGATGTCAACATAACTCATAAGGGTACGTCGATGATAAGGACACGTCGATGTGGTTGTGACAGCCACGGCCGAGGGCGGCCATGTCGATGACTACTCTGGGGGACGAGGGCTTGAAGAGTGGCACAAGGAATGCACTTATTTTGTTTTCATTTTATGAAAATTATTATAATCTTTTGCGCAATATGATAATGTTGAATTCCTAATATATAATAGACGAAAATTGAAGATTACCATGCAAATGTTGAATCCTTTGTAATAGATGTGGTCAAGATTATTATTGTTGAATCCTTTGTAATAGATGTGGTTAAGATTATTATGGTTATTTATTTTTGTTGCAAAAAAAAATTGATAATGCTTACCCAAGCATCCCTCCACTGCACAACTTATAGAAGGGAGGTAAATCATGATATCGAACGGTCTCCTAAGTGGGAGGAATTAATTCCCTAAAGACATACACCTATATGGGATTCAAATCTTGCTTAATTATTACAAATTTACTATCCAAATATCAACTCGACTATGCCCGTGGAGGCTTATGATGGTTTACTTGCACTGTGTCCATCTTTCACTATAATTGATAGATTTATTGATTATTATTTCAACTTAACAAACTTTAAATGGATAAATTTTAAAATTAAAATAAAATTTTCCACTCTATAGTTACAAATAAAAGAAATTTTATGGATATTTTAAAAATTTTTAAAACTTATGAGAATCTTAAAAGGAAAATGACTAGCTTAATAGAGCTAGAGTAAAATAATAATAATTTTATACAAATTTTAGAAGTTGAAATGATCAATTGAAGAACTATAATGGTAAAATAAAACTTTCTTCCTAATAAACTCACCTTCTCGAAAAAAATTTCAAAAAAATAAGAAAATGAGTTTATAAGAGTTTTCAATAACTTGCTCGTTATAAATTTGCTTCTGCGCTATTATATTTGAAAATGAAATAAAAATAAAAAATAATGAGCAAATTATAATTAGAAAATACACAAAGGGAAAATATGTAGTTAAAAAATTATGAAAATAAAGAAAAATTATTATGACAAAATTTAAGATAAAAAATCACGGGAACAATGAAAAACTAAAAGTTTTTACACTGAAATCAAAATTAGATAGGACGTAAAATGAGAGATTAGAAAATAATGGACAAAGTAATCCTTTAGCCATCAAATTCAAAATAAATATATTAAAAGTAAGCTGTATGATGAAGTAGAATTTTAAAGGGCAATAATGAATATTAGCAAACATCTAGCATATCAATGAAAAAAAGATTAGTTTAATTGAAAATCTTGAAAGGTGAAGTGGAATGTTTTAGGTGAAATGAAAATTATAAAATATTTAAGGTAAATGGTATTTTTATTAAAGATATGAATGCAACAAAACTAATCCAAAATACAAACAGTAAAATATAAATATAGCGGCCACAATTGATCTCAATTAAGAGAATTAATTACAATTATGAAATCTTGAGTTGCAAATTATAATGTTATCCCAATTAATTTTAAATGAGTTTGATTTTTTAAAAAATAATTTTTACTATTTCACAATTAAAAATAATCATGTGCCATGTGCTTTCATAGAAGAATTACGATGAGCTTATCAAGAGTGAAAAAAAAAACGAATTCTAATAAATGTGAATCATGTCCCCTACAAAAAAAAAATAAAGGTGCATGTAGTCGATAAATTTTATAATAAATTTATGTGGTAATCAAAATAAGATTAAATAAAATAATAGATATTTAATTTTTAAAAAATACAAAAGTTAACTGCCTATATAAAATGTGTAGTTTTTTATATTAGAATTGTGAGGTTTCATTATATGTTACTTTATGATGCTATTTTACAAGTTAAATAATGTTATAATTGTGGTGTCAATGTACTAAATGGTATTGGATGATCCGAAAATGATCCGTATGAATTTTATTCCATATCAGTCGTACCTCGTTTTTATATTCAAATAAAAAAACTATGATCACACTTCATACGTCACTTGACCAAACAGACACGGTCTTCATTTGCCATTGTATTGTAGGAGTCACTCCATCAGACAGACACGGTCTTCAACTCTTAATTGGCCATCGCCATCGCCATCGCCATCGCCATCGCCATCGCCATCGCCTGCAGAATAACAATCCATCAAAAATATATTGCATTGCATTGCATTGCCGTGACCTATACGCACCTCAGAGAGCTAGCTAGCTAGCTGCATTATGAGTCATTGATTTGGTCCGCTTGTCAATGTCGTCGCCGTCTCATGACCAGCAGATAAAGAAAGCATCGATAGATATATCGTAATTTCCATGACTCTAACTTCCACGGAAGAAGACGACAAATTAACGTCTTGACCACGTAATTTCTTTTGCCCTTGGCGGCCTCCACCAGCCATCCCCTTCCCTAATTAGCTTAATTAATTAGCTTGTTAATTGGAGCAATTAAATCTACCTAATTAATCAATCCAACAAACTAAGTCTTGTTTTAATTAATTAATTCATTATAACTTCCCGATAGATAAACTGACAATTTGAAACACCCTTTTGGATACGGTAGACATTAATTAATATGGTGGCCTGGTGTATGAGTCCTCCTCCCCTTCATGCTCTTAATTTAATTTGTTATATCAGTAGGATATCCGGATTGTGACTCAAGGATCCGTGGTTCGATCCCCAACTACAGCGTATTTATAGGAATTTTCTTCCAAATGGAAAACGCAATCAAAGGATGCTGAGCATCTGGATTGGCCGCCGTATACGCTTCCCGATTTACCCTGGTGGTTGATGGGAAACTTCCGTAAGATCGGACTGACTACCCCCAGGGATTGAGTCCATGAGACTGACTAGAATTTATTATTTTTTTTCTTAATTTGTCCT
>NW_027429368.1:0-1259 GCF_044706935.1 Curcuma longa | reverse complement strand
ATCTTCATACTATGTGCAGAAATACTATAGTAATTAAATCATACCCTGAAAGACCGATCCATCGGCCCGCTGCGTCTCCTCTCGAGTGATAGCATGAGCACGTCCAACCTCTGCACTGGACGGCTGTGTAACTGGTTAAGATGTAGGATGTCTCCATTCCATCGAAATCTGACTCTGAGGTGCTGATGTCGTCTGATGAAATGTGATGCGAAGGTAAACCATAGGAAATCGGTACCGGTGGTAACTGCTGCTGCACCGGAATCGCTGAATAACAGATCTCTGGCTGTGGAGCTGTCCAGTAACATGTATGGCTGAGGCACCGCTGATAGATGATGTACTGTGGAGGATACTGCGTCTCTGAACTAGTGGGGTACTGGAATGCTGTCGGTATAGCTGCATGGTCCCTCCCCTGTAGTAGATATATCTGTGGCTGAGATGGCAGGGGTCGCTGCTGCTGAGGGACTCTGGTCCTCTGCGATGTCTTCTGCGATCGTAGAAGGTCCTCCAGAAGATACTGCATCAGTAGGCTCCAGCTGAGCCTTCAGAGTACACTCTCTAGCCATATGGCCGGGAAGTTTGCAGAAGTAACAGATAGGATGATCCAATAGACAATCGGGCACCAGATGGCTATGCGATCCACACCGATTACATTTCCTATCCTTATCCTTCTGGTTCCACTGGGACCCACTCGAAGATCCTGAAGATGATCGTATACCTTTCTGCCGTCTCGAAGAGTCCCAAGACTCTGATTCCTGAGCCTGCCTCTTCTGACTAAAGTTCTATGAACTCAGACCCTTTGACTTTTCTACATCTATCTTACGATTAAGCTGCTGCTGGGTAGACTCAATGATCAGAGCCCGATCTAGGGCCTCTTTGAAGGTACTGATAGGGCAACTAGACATCATCAAGCGGATATACGGAGCTAAACCCTGCGTAAAGTGGAACGGCCGATCCTTATCCTGAGTTACCATATAAGGGCAGAACTTCGCAAGTCTGAAAAACTTTGCATGATAATCGTAACTGATCGATCCCTCTGCTTCAGATTTATAAACTCTTGCTGTGTCTGACAGAATGCCTCTGAGAAGTACTGCCTCTCAAAGGCCTCTCGAAAAATGTTCAAGACGAAACTCGCTCTCCGAGCATAGTCTGTTAAGTCTCCCACCATGTGACAGCCTGATCACGTAGGTGATATACTGCCAGCTCGACCCTCTCTGCCTCTGTGCAAGAAATATAAGCGAATGTGTCTGACATACTCTTCA
>NW_027429367.1:0-2238 GCF_044706935.1 Curcuma longa | reverse complement strand
TATTACACTGTCGACATTAGATGTTGAGAGTTAAACATGGATGCTGGTTAAAGGTAACCAATTCATTGGAGTGATCTGCTTTGAGACTTCATATGGTTCGATATATATATGTTAATGAAGATCTCAATGCAGCTTAAGTGTGAGTTTCCTTTAACTTGTGGTATTCAAGTCACCTTGGTCACGGAGGCTTATACTTTGACACTTAAGCAAGCATCTCCGAGGAGATGTGGACCCGAGATGATTGGGTATAAGACGAAGTGCCCGAAGGTGTTTGAATAGCCCAAAGAGGATTCACCGCTCCTTGAAAAAAGGAGGCATATACCTTGTGGCCGCTTGTTAGGATTGTTACTAAAAGTCTTTGGCCAAAGTATTACATGTGAAGAGTACGGTACTTGTGGATACGTTACAAGTAACTTGAATCCATAGGATAAGAAAGCAACTTGGGCTAGGTGTGACGTAGTCAGCCTAGTGGGGATCGACACATAGACCATGTCCTGAACCAAGCGGGTATAAGACAGTGAAAGGAATGAGGCACGATTCAGTGTAGTTGCTGAAAAGTTTAGAAGATGTTCTGAAATTAATCGTTGATTATTCTGTCAATTGGGGATCATAATATACTACTAGATGTCACTCATGATCATTTCGTAATTAATGGTTGATTACGGATGACCAACATAATCGGAAACCTATTGGGTCACACGCACTATAAGTTCTCCGAAGGACTTAAAATGAGTTTGAGAATTAGATTCTCAGAATGAGAGATAAATCTGGTTGGACCAGATAATGGACAAAATGATGGAACTCATCTTACAAAGATGAAATAAACGAAATTGATTTCGTTCAATTCAGAGGTCGTTTGGTTAGTGAACCAAACGATTCAGTTTTAAACCAAATTGAACCAAGTTAGTTTGGTTCATGATAGAAGAGGTTTTGGTAAAATGGAAGAGATGAATAGATTCGTCTTGTGAAGACGAATCGAACAAAACTGATTTGGATCAAATCAGAGTTCGTTTGGTTAGTGAACCGAATAAACTAAATTTGAACCTGATTTGCTATAGTTATGTGGTTTGGTTCAGCTTGTTTCATCTGATTTAGTTGATCCGGTTTAAATCCTGATTAGCCCTAAACCTAATAGCTTAAAAGGGTTACTTTGGCTTCTCCCAACATTATGAGCAACATTTTGAATCCACTTCTCTTCTCTAAATTTAACATTATGAGCAATATTTTGAAGAAATTTCACAGATCTAGAGGATCCGGCGAAGGAGATGAGCCGGAAAGGAGGAAAGGAAAGAAGCCAGCATGAGAGAATCTCCAGGTAAAGGGAAGTGCAAGACAACTGACAAAGGGAAAAGAAAAGTGACCGAGGAAGTCTCCGACAACAAGTACGGCATAATCTTTCGAAATGATGACCAACGAGCCATGTATAACTGTTTATCTTCCTAAAAAATTATCTGCTTTCGTTATGCTGATAGTTATACTATGGAGACTTTAGAAATTAAGGATGATATAGAATGGATGTTGGATAACATTGGTTGGATTAACTTCATGAACTATAGATTTCCAACATACCCAAGAATAACATTAGAATTCCTTAGTTCCCTGAGGTCCACTATACAAATGATGAAAAGAATGAAGCAATTATCACTTTTAGAATGTTTAACGTAGAGTATACGTGGACCATAGAAGACTTCAATAATTGTTTTAGGATGCCTACCGGAGTGACTAAGAATTTTGATATGAGGTTTAACAGTACCTAGTTTTGGAAACTAATCACCGAGTCTAAAGAACCCTATGATCTCTCAAAGACTAAAACCTCGTTGTTGTGTAACCTAGTCTTTAGGTATCTTCATCGCGTCATGACCAAGACCATATTTGGTCGAGCTGAGAGTGACGGCGTTGTGAGAAAACTGGAACTATATTGCATTTGGGCTATGCTATATCAGGTTGAGTTTGATTCAGGATTCCATTTTCTCCGAAACATGGTTAAAATTGCTAAGTCCTCAACCGGAATAATAGTGATTGGCAGCCTTATCATAGTCATCGCCTCATCTTTGGGTTGCGAGTTCTATCATTTGGATCCTTTTTTAGGCAACACCAAGACAGATATCAACACATGTTTGGTGATGAGAATGATATGCAAGTGCGAGGGGGGGGGTATATTTTTAATATACCCGATGGATTTCTATTTCCATTACCTCACACAAAGACCACCATTAGAAAGGCCGAAAATTGGATTCT
>NW_027429366.1:0-2106 GCF_044706935.1 Curcuma longa | reverse complement strand
TATAGTAAAATTTTTTGGTATCTTACAATCCTACCATGAAGAAGGAGGCCCAAGTTGAATATAAAGCTCAGAATACTCTCCAGTGCGGATTAACGAAGGAGGAGCCGAACCGGATCGGCCCAACTGAGTCAGCCAAAGAGCTATGGGATAAACTGATCAAACTACATGAAGGCACTTCTGATGCAAAGGTAACAAAAAGGGATTTATTGTTAAACAAATTATTTAACATAAAAATGCAGGAAGGAGAATCTACAAGCCAACTCCACGCTCGGATAAAGGAGATATTGAACGGACTCCACCTGATTGGGCACAAACAAGAAAATAGAGACATAATCAGGTATGCGTTGAATGCATTCCCTAGGAATTCACTGTGAGCATATATTATAGATGCCTACAAAATTTCTAAGAACCTTTCAAAAATTAATTTAGATAAACTTTTTTGTGAATTGGAATTACACGAACAAACTAACGCCAAGGCCGAGAAGGGTATTGCTTTGTTTGCAGGTTCATCAAAAGAAAGAAAAACAAAGAACAAGCCTCAAGAAGAGTCTGAAAGTGAGTCAGATTCAGACTCTAATAAAGAAGAACAACTGGTGAACTTGATAAGGAAGATGTTCACCAGAAGAAAAAACAAGTTCTCCAAGAGGGACATCCAAAAGGTTATGAAGTCCTTTAGCACTGAAGGCAAAAGCAACATAACCTGTTTCAGCTGCAATAGAAAGGGGCACTTCAAACATGAATGTTGGGTTGCAAGGGTGCAAACATAGTCCCACATCTAAAACACATGGGAAAGATCATGGGTTTAAAAGGATGGAAAGTATCTCTATTGGCATGAGGCCTTTTGGGGAGAGCCCAAGAACAAAACCATGAGGGCTTAGGCCCAAAGTGGACAATATCATGCCATTGTGGAGATGTGGACATTCTTTAGACCCTACAATTGGTATCAGAGCGAGACCGCTCTTCACTGGACTAACCGCCGGATGAGCCATGATCCAGATCTAACCATGTGGGGACCCTCGGGGGAAAACAAAGGAAGTAGGGGAGGCTCGGACCATGAGGGATATGGCAGCCGGACCATGAGGGACATGGCAGCCGGACCATGAGGACATGGCAGCCGGACCATGAGAAATGGTAGTCGGACCATGAGAAATGGTAGCGGAGCTTCCAGTGGTCCTTTGTTTGAGGGGGGGATTGTTGGGTTGCAAGGGTGAAACATAGTCCCACATCTAAAACACATGGGAAAGATCATGGGTTTAAAAGGATGGAAAGTATCTCCATTGGAATGAGGCATTTTGGGGAGAGCCCAAGAATAAAACCATGAGGGCTTAGGCCCAAAGTGGACAATATCATGCCATTGTGGAGATATGGACATTCTTTAGACCCTACAATGAATGCCCTTACAAGAAAGAGGTGTTGGTGCAATCTTTGCCCCAAGTGCATTGAGTTTCAATGTTTGGCTAAACCATGTTTAAAGTTAGGCAATACTTGTGATCTAACATGTGTGATGCAAGTTTGCAGGAAAGTCCAAGCGTAGTCTTGGCAAAGAAAAGTCCAAGTGGGAAGTCTTGGCAAAGGAAAGTCCAAGTGGGAAGTCTTGGCAAAGAAAAGTCCAAGTGGGAAGTCTTGGCAAAGGAAAAGTCCAAGTGGGTAGTCTTGGCAAGGAAAAGTCCAAGTGGGTAGTCTTGGCAAGGAAAAGTCCAAGTGGAAGTCTTGGCAAGGAAAAGTCCAAGTGGGTAGTCTTGGCAAGGAAAAGTCCAAGTGGGGAAGTCTTGGCAAGGAAAAGTCCAAGTGGGTAGTCTTAGCAAGGAAAAGTCCAAGTGGGTAGTCTTGGCAAGGACTTGACATGACGAAGCTGATGGAAGCATCTCAGGCTAGTGCAAGGATGATGGAGCATCCAGGGAAGGCATGAGGCTATGGGAGATGTTTGAAGGCCGAGGTCTAGGTCAAGAGAAGCTGAAATGGGATTTTTCAGCTTCACCAGTCGACTGGCCCTGTCAGCAGTCGACTGCTCATAAATCAGACGCACACAGAAAAATCAGTCGAGCCAGAGGAAGACAAGAGTCGACTGGTCAGTCGACTGGTGTTATTGAGTCGACTGATGCCAGT
>NW_027429365.1:0-5197 GCF_044706935.1 Curcuma longa | reverse complement strand
CTGATCGACCAGCTGGTCGATCAACCGTTAGTGATCGACCGACTGGTCGATCACCAGAATCCCCGGGATTGAGTCTGAGTAAGTTTCAAAGTTTCTGGAGGTCTGGAAAGCCCGAAAACTTGACCGGGAGAAATAAGTTTCTACACGGAAGAAGTAAGATCTTGCCCGACAAGAAGATTAACTTCGTCGAGAGACGTTTGGCCGGGTAAAGAGATGTTTGGCCGGGAGAAACAAAGCCGACAGAAGTTTGTCCGGGAGAATGCTTGGAGGTCCGGAGGAGAGTGCCTTAACCGGAAAAGCAAGATCTTACTCAGGAGATGCAAGATCTTGCCCGAGAAAGTGATTATCTGATCGGAAGAAGTAAAACCGGGAAGGTACTACCCTTGACCGAGAGATAAGAAGCCTTGGTGGCTCAAGACTGTGATAGCCGGGAGCTTGGTGTTCGTAGGCGGATGAAGAGAGCTTTAGTAGCTCGTCTTCGAAGTGGTCCAGGAGGAGTCTCGGTGACTCAGGACCAGGGAGCTTGGTGCTCGTGAAAGGATGAGGAAGCCTTTGTGGCTTGTCTCCGAGATGGTCCAGGAGGAGTCTAGATGACTCAGGACCGTAGAGCTTGGTGCTCGGGTGAGAATGGAGGAAGCCTTGTGGTTTATCTCCGGGATGGTCCAGGAGGAGCCTTGGTGGCTCAGGACCGGATTGGCCGGGAGCTTGGTACTGATGGCCGGGACAGGTCCGGGAGAGCTTTGGTAGCTCGGCTCGGGACCGAGAACTTTCGTAGCTCGAGTTCAGGGAGCCTTGGTGGCTCAGAACCTGATGGTCGTCTTGGTGCGAATGGCCGGGATGGTCCGGGAGTGCTTTGATAGCTCGGCTCGGGACTGTGAGCTGTGGTAGCTCGATGTCAGGGAGCCTTGGTGGCTCAGAACCTGATTAGGCCGGGAGCTTGGTGCGAATGGCCGGGATAGTCCGGGAGAGCTTTGGTAGCTCGGCTCAGGACTGACTCGAGACCGTGAAGCTTTGGTAGCTCGTTCATCAGGGAGTCTTTGTGACTCAGAACCTGATAAGTCCGATAATGCTTTGGTAGCTAAAGCTCGGACATGACTGTTACATTGCTTCCTTTCATACTGTCCTGATATTGAATGTTCTAATGCTATTTTTGAGTGTGCAGGTATACAGGACAGGTGTGGGAGAAATATTTCAAACGAATCCAAGACAAAACACATTGAGATCATGTGGCAAGAGGAGACATTGAACTAAGCTATATTGAATCAAAGTCAAATCTTACCGATATATTTACCAAACCTTTACCCGAAGCTGAATTTACAAATATTAGAAGAGGGTTGGGTATGTGTTTTGTAGAATAATGGATTTTAGTATTACATGAGCCTATAACATTTATTTTACATCTCACAAGACTTTAGGATGACTTTTGCTTGTGTATTGGTACATTTAAATTATGTGTGAGATGCTAGGATGATACTCATATCTCACTTATGCTTTTTAGCATTTTGATGAGGCATGAATTGTATCAATTTATTTATTTTAGACCAACTATGGGGAAAGTAAATGTTTAATTAATGAACATCTTGCCCATCGATCATAGTTGGACATTTTAAATAATTTAAAACCATTTTAATGAATATCTAATGTTGATAAACAATGGCAATTTGAATGGGTTCACAATAAAACTTGAAATTGATACAAAATATACAAGTTTGTGCCAAACTTTAGAGTTTGTATCAAACTACAATAATACAATCATTTTTCATAAATTTATATTTTTCCTTGAAAATATATGTGAAAACAAACGTGCCTGCAAAATTTTAGATTTTTCTGAATTTTATGAAATTTTTAAAGCATTTCTGAAGTTCGTATCAGAAACCTGCACAGTGCTATTTTCAGGGCATCAGTCGACTGATGCAGACATCAGTCGACTGGTCCAGTCGACTGCAAGATGAAATCCACTCGACCAATAAATCTGTGAGGTTCTGAATTAATGGAGCAGTCGACTGCTGAAGGCTCAGTCGACTGCTACCAGTCGACTGATCCATCATCAGTCGACTGCTGGCGAACTTTGTATAAAAGAAACCTTGAGCGGCGGTCGACTGCTAAACCTAGGGTTGCGCTGATCTTGCCGCCTTCTACCTCTCTTCGTGTCCTCCAGCCACCTAGAGCCTTTATTTCCTTGTCTTCACCCTTTTCCACCTTTCTTTCCTCTCTACTACTCAAAACCTAGGGTTTTTCAAGGTTGTTTTTGGCCAAACCATCACCATGGAAAGAAGGTAAACGTGATATCATATTTTCTACGAGTTCTTCCTTCTTTATGGTTATTTCTGAGCTAATTTCTTCTTGTTACGTGTTTTTGCATCATCCCTTGCATTGCATTATAGAGTTAGGCAAAAACATACTGCAACTCGTCCACCTAGGCAGAAAATTCCACGTAGGGGTGAGGGTTCCTCCCAATACCCTGATCCTTCTTATTTTGAAAAACACCTGAGCCCCGATTTTATTCTCAAGCCGCCCAGCATGTGTTTGAAACGACTGAATTCCACGTCATGGACTGTCGTTACATTAACAAATCATTCTTTCAAACAAAAACACCTCAGTTGTATGAGATCATCACTTTCTACCAACTAGAGTCATTATTTACCTGCACAAGTGACATCAATCTTGACCTCTGCAAGGAATTTTATGTCAATCTTCGTCCTGTTGGAATTAATGACAACCGATATGTGTCCACAGTAGCAGGGGTTTCAGTTCAGTTTAACACTGAAATTCTCCGATCTTTTCTAGGTCTACGACCTTCAGAGAACCCGTTCATTTGTTTTCCCGATGTTGTTGGTCCTATCACTGGCTCTTTTGCCCATGTTACCGTGAACCAAATTCATGAACACTATTTTGGTACCCCCAGAAATCCATTTAAAAATATCTTTCATGCCACCAGTATGTCTGCCATAAATTATGTCTGGTATAGAATTATACTAGATTGTATTCTTCCCATTGTGACCCGAGGTCGGGCAATGATCCGAATTCCCCACTTGATTATGATGTATGCTTTAGAGCAACATCTTGACATTGACATTGCCCGTCATGTCTACTCTTCCATCCTTTATTACTCGGGTCCTACAAATGGCAAGCTCTATATGTCATTTTGCCACATCATTACTCAGTTTCTTGCATCTAGGGGCATTGATGTTTCAGTAGGTACCATTCGTCACTTATCAAAGGATTACGACCAGATAGCCCTGCGACATTTGAAGCTGGCAAAGATCACATACCATGCTGGCGCTATAGTTTGGATTCGTGACATTGAGGGCGGAGCTGCGGATGAGTCTTCCGAGTCTGAGGAGGATGAGGATGCACCTGCAGCACCTGCTGCTGCTCCTCCTCCTGCGGCTGGTGCACCCCCCACACATGGCTTTGAGGAGCGATTCACTCGTCTGGAGGGGATGGTGCATGATGTTAGGTGGTCATGTCATGACTTGCCTTGAGGAGGTTCGAGGCCTCCGTCAGGAGTGGACATCTGCTGCACAGAGACAGCACGAGGCTTATATGCAGCAGCAGCAGATGTACGACATGATGCAGAGGATGCACATGTCCTTCCAGGCTCCTCCACCTCCTCCACCTCCTGCTGGTGATGATGATGAGATGTAGTTTGATGGATTTCTTGATGGATTTGTCTATGGATTTTGTTGATGGATTTGTTGGATTTGGGTGTTAAAACTTTTAAACTGTGGTTGTTTAAAACTTGCTCTGTGGATGTGGATGCTAAATATTTTGAACTGCTTGTATTATGACTAATTATTTCTTTTTATCTTATGTTTATATTCTTGCTGATTTATGTTATGATTATGCTTTGTTTATCTTTGTGTATGATAAATGAATGGTTAATGGATTTAGGGGGAGCATTTTGGTTAAATTGATAATTTGAGAAGAAAATCAAAGTAAAAACCAAAACCTAAGATTTTATAACATTTCATGTTGATTTTTAAACATCCTAGACCTATCCATTGGTAGAAAATCCTATCCCTCTTAATTGGTGATACTAAACTCTTAATAGCTTTAAAGTTTCATATTTTTGATACATAGTATCAAAATCTTATTTTAATATGGAAAACTTTTTGAAAATATTTTTCCCTGGTCATATATGATGTAAGTAATTACAGTGCAAAATTTCATAATTTTTGGATGAAAACTGAATTACTTATGCATTTTCGAAGTTGGGTCTGAAAAATAAGTTTTTCAGACATCAGTCGACTGCATCAGAGGACCAGTCGACTGATGTCACTGTTTATCACTATTTTGACCCGTTTCTTGAGAGTTGGACATCCTTTGACCTCTATTATTTGATGTATGCTCTAGGAGCATATTTTTGGTCTATAGGAATGTTCAAAACCTACAACTTCGATGTCAACAACCAATTGTTGGTGCATAGGGGGAGTAAGGTTTTAGGGGGAGTCCGTGCCAAAATTGGTCAATTTGACAAATTAAGCTCCCTCTTGGATTTTTATTCTATATGTTATTTAATTCTACCTCCTTGAATTAACATGTTTTTGATGATTGTCAAAAAAGGGGGAGAATGGATTGTTTAAAGTTAGGATTTAATGCTATTCATGATTTAATGCTCATGTTGTTCATGCTTATTGATGCTTATTGATTCATTGATTCATTATCACTGGAATTAATTATTGTCATTTTATACATGCTGTATTAAAGACCTAACTTAAATGAATTTTTGCAAACATCAAAAAGGGAGAGATTGTTGGTGCAATCTTGCCCCAAGTGATTTGGATTTTAATGTTTGGCTAAAATGAGTTTAAGTTAGGCAATGCTGGTGATCTAACTTGTGTGGTTTGAGTCCACAGGAAAGTCCAGGAATGGAGTCTTGGCATTTGGTGAAGTCCCGGAGGCAAAGGATGAAGTCGGCCTCTTGGCAAAGGATGAAGTCCCGGAGGCGCGACCTCTTGGCAAAGGAAGACTTAGCACGACGAAGCTGAGGGAAACGTCTCAAGCTAGTGCAAGGAAGGGCACGAGGCTTGTGGAAGACGTTTGAAGGCTTGCGTCAAGGCTAAGGGCTGAAGAAGAAGCTGGAAGGGGAGTTTCAGCTTGATCAGTCGACTGGCACTGTTGATGCAGTCGACTGGTGGTTGATCAGAAGCACACACAGAGGTTTCAGATGGATCAGTCGACTGGTACTGTTCAC
>NW_027429364.1:0-1513 GCF_044706935.1 Curcuma longa | reverse complement strand
GGGTTCTATGCTTTTCGGAGCGGAGATCCTATTGCAGCACGGATATCGGACGCCAACAGCTACAGGAGAGACCTCGAGGAGGAATTGGTTTTGGCCTCCGATGGGCTTAGAAGCTTCCCATGTTTCTTCTAACATACAGCTAAGAAGTCTATCAAATAAACTCATTCCACTAGAGAGCTATTATTGCACTATCGCACCAATTCCATACGACAACATGGGCTCCTCTCTTACTATAAGTGCACTAATCTCCCTGTGTTTAGATATCGTATGCCCGTTAATTAAATGAGTTACTGACAACTCTAATTTAATTAACTTCTAATCCAAGAGTAGTACCACTCAACCTTTGTTATCATGCGGAACTAGTCCACCTGCAGGGTTTACATGATAATCCTTTATGAGCTCCTCAAGGGGACATCATCAGCCTAGATTATAGGACACAGTTTCCTTCTATAATCAACAACACACCATGTACATAATACTACTTCCCAACTCATCGGACCTTTTGATCTATCGCTCTAAATCTCACCCTTTGATGAATCAAAGAAGTATATACTAAGTACATGTGTTTGTTATTATATTGGGATTAAGAGCATGTACATCGATAGTAACAGAGGTTTAGTTCGATTATATAGTCAGTATAAATCGAACAATCCTCAGGTGGTCCTGCTCAATACACACTAAGTGTACTAGTGTAATTCTATAGTCAAGACAGACTAAGACCAAATTACACTACAACCAGTCCAATGGTTTGTCCAATCCATCTTGGTTGTGAACACTGTTTATAATCTATAAGGAACTAATAACATGGTCTTCTGTGCTAGACCACACACCATGTTTATCTACAATATAGATTAAGTGGACACTTGTATAAGGATGTAGACATCAACCAGAAGAATCTCATTTCATAAGGTTTATTTACATACAATAGCTAGGATTCTTGTAACATTGCACCATGATGATATTTCCAAAAGGCATATTATAGCTTGCCTTTTGAAACACCAGAATGATGGATAATGATAGACTGCGAGTAACATCAGGAAAACATACAAATGGATTTAAGGAAGTACGAAGGCCAAGAAAAGATCGGATGGACTCAGGTGTGAACTCAATATGCATGCCGGCTGCAGTAGACACATAATGTTTTTCGGTTATGTCTGTTGGTCGAAGATTTACATAAAATTCTTTGCACAAGTCTAAATTGATGTTGCTTGTGCAATTCACTAGGTTTTCTAGTTGGTAGTACAAGATACGGTCATAGATATGAGGAGTAGTTGATTGAAAGAATTGTCGATTTAGATAACGACAATCCATGAAGTGAAATTCGGATGTTTCAAATAGATGTTGTGCCATTTTTGAATGAAACCTAGGCTCAGGACGACCATGGAAATAGGAAGGATCAGGGTATTGTGGTGTATCCTTATTCTTACGTAGAATTGACTTCCTAGGAGGTTTATGGGCTACATGCTTTTGCCTAACTCTAAGAGTGATGCAATGCATGATGATAAGACACAAA
>NW_027429363.1:0-3810 GCF_044706935.1 Curcuma longa | reverse complement strand
AAACATTTAACATAAGATTTCTTCGTGTGTTTGTTTCATACACTTTAAAAACCTAATAAAAACATGGAAATCATCGAGGAAAACCTTATGTTACAGGGTGAAGAGATTTACCCTTTGTTCTTACGATTCTTAAGGTTTTTCTCACAAAAAGGGAAGGAGAGAAACTCCTTTGTCTTGCTTTCTCCTTGAGGTTCTTCCTCCTTCCTTCAAAATCTCCTTAGCACTTGGTTTAATCCCCTTACTTGACAAAGAGGATGATGAGGATTCTTAGACCTCTCGGCCAAAGAGAAAACCAAAGGAAAAAAAACCAAAGAAAAGCAAGACAACCAAACTATAGCTACTACTTACCCTTTTCTCTTCCTTTAGCCTTTCTTTCCAACCCTTTCTTAAACACTTGGAGGTAGAGGAACCCTTCAAGGTGTTCGGCCACACCAAGCAAACACCAAGAATGGGGATGAGAAGTTTAGGTCTCTCGGCCAAAAGAAGAAAACCAAAGGAAGAAAACAAAACAAGAAACCAACTTCCTCTTCTTGCTTACCCTTCTCCCTCACTCTTCCTTGAAACCTTGTTGATGAAAATCCCTCACCAAGTTTCGGCCACACCAAGAAGCACAAGAGCCAGGTGGTTTCGGCAACCACAAATGAGAGAGAATGAAAGAAAAATGAAATCAAATGTAATAATAGGTGATTAAGGCTATTTACTCCCATTACTCCCCATTTAAACCTCTTTTGTAACCCCCCTTTCTTTCCTTAACTCCATGTAACCCCCCATCCACATCACCAATTTCGAAATTCAAACCAATTTTATCCTATTTTCGTTGAGGAAAATGAGAGAAAAGCAGAACAAAGTCAAACCTTTCCACTTGTGACTCATGCATTTAATGAATGACATCATTCTGTATTCAAATTAATTTCGCTTATTTCTTTCTCAATCAATATTCATTGGCTCATATGGTTAACACATGGCATTGCTTCACATTAGGTTCCAGGTTCAATCCCTAGCACCCACATATATATTTTTTTTTAGCAAAGCCTATAAGCAATTAACCCATCAAGAAGCATTCTTTTAGGCCTATTAAAATTTTTAAAATCTAAATTGATAATTATTAATCATCCTATTTAACATAATTTAATCTATCATTTTTATACATAATTATCCAGAATTATCACAGAAATTACGGGTATTACAAACATGCTAAACATAGATTTATAAGTTGTGTTAAAATATAGATTTGTTATCTGTTAGACGGTAAGATAAAACTGATAAAATCGGGACGAACAGAAGGTTGGGTAATCGACCCGTGGGTCGATTACCAGAGTGTAATCGATCACTGGATCGATTACACGTTGTAAAGAGGAATGAAATCGCCGACTTTTGATCGATCATTTGATCGATTAAAGGGCTGTAATCGATCAGCTGATCGATTACGGGGCTGTAATCGATCGGTTGATCGATTACCAAGCCCTCTGTGAACCCGAATAACACCAATCGATCTTCTGATCGATTAAGCCCCTGTAATCGATCATGTGATCGATTACAGAGGCCTCTGTGATGAAGAATTGAACTCAATCGACCCTGGATTGATCCAAGACCTGTCGGTTGATCCCCTGATCGACTAAAAGGGTTATTGATCCACTGGTTGGTCGGTTTAAAGTTAATGATGCCAAGTTTTATGAAGAACGTACAATCAAACCTAAGGTTAAGGTTTAAACGTGATTAAACATTATGTTATGACAACCGAAATGAAAAGTTGTATGGCTTGAGTGTTCACTATGAATGAAAGAAAGAAGATGTTATGGAACGCTCAAGTTATGATGGAAAGAAATGTATAAAAAGTATTTTACTTTGAATGATTGGCTTGTACCGGAACCCGAAAGGGATTCCAGGGATGGGCTCCAAAAGTTGCCCCTAGGTTGAAGGACATTTGAGAAGACCTAGTAAACCGTGTAGTCGGGATTAGCTACCTCGTACTACTTGGTATGTGCGCGCAAAAGAAATGAATGGGTACAAGCCAGGGATCCCCAAAGATGTTGATGATTATGTTTAACTATTAAAATAATAGTTTTCAAAAAGGCAAAACGATTTCTATGTTGCTTATATATGATGTGAATGTCCAATGATTGCTTATGCATGTTAGGAAATGTTGATATGCCTTTTATGCTGTAATGTATGATGTTATGTAACGAATGGATTTTGTGAGTAGGAAAGGAACTTACTAAGCTTTATGCTTATAGATACTTTCCTTATCTTGCAGATCCCGTTAGCAGGTACTGAGCAAATGGGAGGCAGCAGGACAGGGCTGGTGAAGATGTGTGTAGTAGTGACTTGATCAAGCCTTGGCCATGCAAACCATTTTCTATTTGCATGTTATGTTGAACAATGTTTTAATTATCCTGTTTAATTATCATGTGTAGGATTATATAACCTAGGATTGCCATGTAACCTAGGTTAGTTTATTATCAGTATTTGTTATCTGCCATGTTTATTTTATTTAAATTGCTGTCATATATGCATACATGTTATAAATAGAATTAAATGTTTCCGCTGCATGTTTAGTTTAGTTTAGCTTGGTGTTATATATGATAGTAGTTGAATGAATGAAATGAATGAAAGTAAAGAAACTGTAGCGTCCGTCAAGGGCCCACGTAAGGGCGGGCGTTACAGAATCCATTTCGGATCTCATGACCTCAAGTCATTTCTCATAATCTGGGCTCTTCATAGCTTCCTGATAGGATGTAGGCTCATTCTCAACGAGCATAACGTCATCATGGTCAGGCAAGAGAAATTAGTATCTCTCAAGCTGACGACATATCCTATCTGACCTGCGAAGAGGTATGTCTACCCGAACAGGTTGTTGTTCCACAACTCTTTGTGCAACAAGCTCATCATCCACAACACTTTGTGGCTCCTGTTCATGTAACGACCCGGCCCGGCCCATTTGGCGGTCCATTCGGCGGCCCATTTGGCGGCCCATTTGGCGACCCTGGTGGTCGTCGACCGTCGACCGTCGACCGTCGGCCCATCGACCGTGTCGTTACTCATCTGGACTTCCCACCCCTGGAAGTGGGTTTTTGCCTTCCCCAGGATTCGAACTCTAGACCTCCAGGCTAAGTACTAAAGTTTATGAATCCTGGTACCAAGTGTTCTGAGAACACTTGGTACTAGGATTCATAAACTTTAGTACTTAGCCTGGAGGTCTAGAGTTCGAATCCTGGGGAAGGCAAAAACCCACTTCCAGGGGTGGGAAGTCCAGATGAGTAATGACACGGTCGACGGGCCGACGGTCGACGGTCGACGACCACCAGGGTCGCCAAATGGGCCGCCGAATGGACCGCCAAATGGGCTGGGCCGGGTCCGTTACAATAAAAAGGCGCCTTTTTATTGTAACGACCCGGCCCAGCCCATTTGGCGGTCCATTCGGCGGCCCATTTGGCGACCCTTGTGGTCGTCGACCGTCGACCGTCGGCCCGTCGACCGTGTCGTTACTCATCTGGACTTCCCACCCCTGGAAGTGGGTTTTTGCCTTCCCCAGGATTCGAACTCTAGACCTCCAGGCTAAGTACTAAAGTTTATGAATCCTGGTACCAAGTGTTCTTGAGAACACTTGGTACCAGGATTCATAAACTTTAGTACTTAGCCTGGAGGTCTAGAGTTCGAATCCTGGGGAAGGCAAAAACCTACTTCCAGGGGTGGGAAGTCCAGATGAGTAACGACACGGTCGACGGGCCGACGGTCGACGGTCGACGACCACAAGGGTCGCCAAATGGGCCGCCGAATGGACCGCCAAATGGGCTGGGCCGGGTCGTTACA
>NW_027429362.1:0-3824 GCF_044706935.1 Curcuma longa | reverse complement strand
CGCTGGAGAGAAGGCGAAGCTTTGCAAGCGAATCGCCCCTATAGTGCGGCTCTGCAAGTGACTCTCCCCTATAGCGGGCCAGAGAAGGCGAAGCTCTGCAAGCACAGGTACCCACACTGCTCTTCGTAATAGCTTGTTGCCTAACTCCTGCTTGGTGAATTTCCAGCTAGTTTCTTTTATGTTCCCACAAAATCAAAATCCCTACCATCCATCACGTAAATCCATCGAAAGGGAAGGATGAGATTGGGAATGGAAGGTGGAATTCAACCAGGTGATAGATTGTGAACCACGAGATATTATTTTTGATCTCTCACCTGTTCGATAAAATTTCCCAAAGAAAAAAAATACAGTAAGAGGGGACCATCTCCGCGTCGTTCGACTGGATGATAGATACCAGGCAGGACAAAGGATTTGGAGAAGGCATGCAATTGTAAAAGCAATGCAATAAAAGAAGACCATCTCTGCAAGTGCATGAATGTTCCTTGCTCTTGCACAAGTTTGGAAGCTTCAAACATTAATTGAGCCATTATGGTCCTGTTATGCAGATATATACTTAGAGTATTTGGACTCTTTTTGTCATGCTTTCTAGATGTAATACTTGTTGTACTTGCCTCATTGGCAGCAATTTGATACTGGAAATGCTTTCTATTTTCAATAAGCCATCTGGCAGTAACAATAATAGGATGCAAATGCTCGTCTTTTGGATCTTTGAAGACGTGATGTATGGAGAGAGGAATGCTTAAGACTAGAGGTAAGTAGCACAAACTTTGTCTGAAGTCCTTTTTTATTTTTTGTTCTTATTATTAGTTTAAATTGGCAAATTTTGATTAGGAGGTCCAATACCTGTTAGAGATTATTCAATACAAAGCTTTTTTGTATTATATCATATTTTAGAGAGCTACATTCTCTACCAAATCCAGCAACATATAGGTGATAGTCGAAATCATTCATTTTAGTAGAGAATAATCTTTAAAGTGTATTTTATTTAACATAAAATATTTCCTAAAATATATTTTATATATTCTTTTTAGTGTTTGATACAATAGAATATCATAATAAATGGGGAAAAAATACTCAAGCCAACTTGTAAATTTACCTTTTTGTGTGATCTTCAACACACACATGCACTTGGTGTGCAAGTAGCTAATGTGGATCATCTCCTGGTCTTATCCTACACTATGACTGCCCTAGTGAGCAGTATTATATTGGTGATGTGTTAATAGGATCAAGGAATGGAAAGTACCAAGTAGTTTTAGTCGAATGAGGAATAGGAGCATTAGGGTCACAAGAAGAGAAGAGGGTGCAAGCGCAACGGGAAAGACACATTTCTTTCCAAGTTGGTAGTATAAAATCAGTCACATTTTACTTCCAATGGCATTGGTACATTCTTAATATTTATTAATGGAGGAACCATTGATATATGATGCCCTTCAAGGGTGAGTAATACTTATTGAGGCCTTGACTTTGGGGATGACAGAGATTTGATGAATTTTTATCTTTAACCTCTTCCAATCTTCCTCCATTGCTAAGAATTGGCACAGAGTCAAGGCCAGAGACCTCATTGCCTTGTTTCCTCGTTGAAGCCAACCTCAACTCTTTTCACTTGTCAGAATGTAAAAGGAAATCTCATCCATCATCCTCAGTACATTGAAGAGCAACAAAATTGCTCACCATTCAATACATAGATAACTGGATCCACTTTTGACAGATTGTTCAGCAGTAGTCGTATCCAAATTTGAATTGATATGGAATTAAGCATCACGATTGTTGCAATTGGCACAACACATCAAAATAAGGACTAAAATAAAGATTGAATTGCCTTAAAACTTTAGTTGATTCTCCTTTTCACAGTCCACGCGCTCGACTCCTTTTCAAGACTTGCCCATCCTTACTTCTGTCTTGCATTTTTCATATTTAGAAATAATGCCTTATGTTTGTATAGTTTAACTTGAAATTGGATCTTATTTGGTATTCTGGCGTGTGGATTTTCATTTTTAGTTATTCATCTTCAAGTGAATGAACCGGACAATAGCTTGCAACGACTCACTGTATAAATCTCAGAGGTTCACAATTCTTTAAGTCTGTTACAATTTTTTTTTTGAAATTTGTACGTCCATTTTAACGTAATGTGAATTAGTTTTCGATGTAATAATTTCTAATAAGGTGGCATCTCCATTGCAGGATTATCATTGGGAAGTTATTCTCTTGGATCTATCACTTCGAACGTGCAACTGGCCTTGTTGCTCATCTTTCCAATAACACAGGCTAATGATACTGGTCCTGATAAAGAAAAGCTAAAGAACTCCATAAAATAGCACAATATATTAGAGTTGTAAGTTACTAATTTATATATTTTTTAATAATACTATTAATTTTTTTAAACTGGTTTTTTGAAGAAAATTCAGAAGAAAAGATAAGTATTTACATATTTAGTTTATAGGTTTAAGTTTTAATTTTAAAAATGATACTTTCTCTTTATCATATTTTCTTATGCAGGAGAAGAAAAGATATTGATGAAGAATGAAGCAGAGTCTCCGGAGAGCAAAAACATGCACAATGATTGTATTGCATCTTCTCTTAGTCCTAATCATCCCTCTTGACATTACATATATTGTATATGGATTTATATGACTGGATGTACTGGTTTGGATTTCATTATGTTGATATTGATGTTGTTCTGGAGTGATATTAATGTTTTCGATCATGATATGGATTGATATGTATATTTGTAGAGTGTGGATTGATATATATGGATGTGGATATTTATGATTTCAATTTGTGTGAATTGATATGTGTATGTGGATGTGGATTGATATTAATATGTGTATTTATGTATAAGTTATTTGTATAATTTGATTCGATCCGATTGGATCGTGTATTGTATCTACGGGATAATCAACAAATAAAGGGGTAGGAAAGAAAAATTTTGATTTTGCGATGAATTTTACGACGAAAATTAGATTCGTCGCAAATCTGCGACTGTGAAAAATGATTTCGTCGCATTTATATCATAATTTACTGTGCATGGACAATTTGCGACAAAACTGAAATTCATCCCCAAATTCGTCGCAGATTTGCGATGAAAATCGATTCGTCGTAAATCTATGATGAAAATTGGATTCGTCGCCAATCTGCGACGAATCATTTTCGTCGCAGATTGGCAACGAAATCCATTTTCGTCGCCAATCAGCGATGAAAATGCTTTCATCGCAGATTTGCGACGAAAACCAGATTCGTCGCAAATCTGCGATGAAAATGATTCGTCGTAGATTTGCGACGAATCTGGTTTTTGTCGCAAATCTGCGACAAATTTAGGGACAAATTTCAGTTTACGTCGTAAATATTTGTGATGAAATGAGAAATTTTATCGCCAAAATTGGCGACGACTTTATAGCAACAAAAAAAATTCATCGCAAAATTTGTCGCAAAAAATTTTGTGACAAATTTTTTTTTTAATTCATCACAAAATTTGTCGCAAAATCATGATTTTTTGTAGTGAAGAGAGAAGAAGGATACTAATATGTGGATTATGGATAACGGGTGTTCAAGTCATATGACTGGAGATGTAAGCAAGTTTACAAAAATAAAATACATGAAGAAAGGAAAGGTATTATTTAGAAATAGTGAAAAACTTAAAATCATAGATAGAGGTATAATTGAGGTATCACCTACAATTATAATTCATAAGGCTCTTCTAGTTAAGGACATGGAATTTAACTTGCTTAGTGTAAGTTAACTATGTGATTCTGGCTATCAAGTTGAATTCCATGCAAACAAGTGTTTAGACTGTAGGATCGATACACGCTAAAGGGGGGTGAATAGCG
>NW_027429361.1:0-4254 GCF_044706935.1 Curcuma longa | reverse complement strand
TTCTAGAGCTCCAAATCTTTAATTCGGAGAGAGAATTCGACTGTGACAGAATGTGGGAAGGCGATCCTAGGACTTCGAATTCCTCGTGATATTGATTGATTGACTTGGATCCTCTACCATTCCTCAATAATTGCACAATTATAGGGATTCTAACTAAATTATCCAATTAGACCTCGTCAGGCTTCCTCAGAATAAATCAATGGTGTTCTAATGCTACTATTGTCGGTTTGAGATGATTCTAGATAGCCTGGTTTAGGACTTTTCCGCTGTCACTCAGGCGCCCCAGCGTGCTACTAGAATCCTACCCTCTGTCACAGGGTATCCGTTTAAAGATCTCTCCCCAACAATGAGTAACCGTTAGTTATCTCTCATAAAGACTTATTATAGCCTATACAATTCCTCGGAAGGTCTGATTAAAGACTTTCCTCCTATCACGAGGCGTCCCGGGTGTACGATCCTAAGAATTCCTTAAACCATAAATAATCTCTACCCTTATAGATTCATACCATTCACAAGCATATCATCAAACAAGTATAAGGCACAAATCCATAAAGCAATTACACAATCATATCATAGAACATGGTAGATTAACAAATTCAAAGTTACAATCATCCAATAATCCCGATTCCTCCTACATCCTAGAATCTGGAGGACTACTTCATAGCGGGGAGGTTACAATACAGAGAAGAAAGTAAAAAGAACATCTTATTCCAGGAATCTAAGAAGAAAATAAGAAATAGGACTTATCGATGAGCTTCTTCTTCTCCGGACTGCAATCTCTGCGAAGGTGAGGCGTGTATGTAATGGAGTGTTCGGACGGATGGACGGATTGTCGAATCTAGCTCCGGAATGAGGCGTCGATGGCTCTAGCACGCTCCGGTGGCTCTCCAAGGTCTCCTCCCCTTTTCAGGGCACTTAAGGGGGTCTATTTATAGGCCCCCATGAAATTGCCCTATGAACAGCCACGCACGCCCCCGTCACACGGCCGTGTCTGGGAGACACAGCCATGTGTGGCCGCCTTGCTGTGGTGGAGGCACGGTCGTGTCTGTGGGACACGATCAAGCAGAGTTGCTGTGGTGGAGGCATGTTCATATGACTGTGGGGGGAGGGATAGATTCCATCTACATTACTCGCATCTCTCCGCATAATTCGTTGCATATCCAATGATCACCTTTATAGTCTACCTTGTTACAGGTGATGTTTAACGATACCAAAGTACATAATTCCTTATATAGGGAATTATAATGACTTCAGGTCTAAGGATTATTCATATCAATAGTCATATGAGAAAGTTTATGACACTCATATAATGATCCATGAAACTTTCTCATGGCGAATCAATTTAGTATATATTTTCTAATATATACTTATGTGTCAAAGTGATATCACATATCCATGATTTGTCAGATCAAGTCATCAATTGACCTACATACTAGTCTCATACATTAATATTGTCCTTGAATATTAATACTTGACGAGGAATAGTTAAGAGTAATGTTCTCTACATCATCTCATTATCAATTCAACTAATTGATATGATGTAGATTAGAACTTATTACTCAAGGACATTATTATATTTAGTAATTTGGTACAAACATGAAGTAAATATAATAATCAAACTTTACCTTTATTAATAATAGAATATGATACAAAAGTCCCTAGTCAATCATCACATAATTGACTCTAGGGCTACTACTAACACTTTCCTACATCACAAAGTTAGAAGAATATAAGCATAATACAGGAAATTAAGTCTTTCCTTTGAATTATAACTATCTGGTCTTGACTTTGAATTTCTAATGAAATCCTAATCAGACTGACGCCTACTGTTCCCTTCCACGAGAATGCATCCTCACCTACTCCTCTCATGAGATTTTACCTATCTATCAAGCATCTAATCCTCCAAACCTGTTTAGACTTCTTACTTAACATCCGATCCTATGACTCTCAGTCTCTAGTCTGACTCGATATTGATCCTCCAGACCTCATTGAGTCTCTCCACCTAGTGTCCTTGATCTGCCAAGACTTATACCCAATTCTTCTGACTAGGACTTCCTTGCCTAGCCTTCAGCTGGCATTTGCCTTGCTTAGCATGCAAGTAGGACTTTTCTTGCCTAGCCTCCAGCTAAGACTTACCTATTGTGCTACCTGCACACTTAGATCAGTTCATCAATCCACAAACAATACTTAACTTTAAACCTTTGCCAACATCAAAACATAGGTTCGATTATGGTGCTCCCTACACTAACAGTATCAAGGATAAACTTTAAGTCTTTATCTTTTACACTAATTATGGACGAACTCATTAGACACATTCAAGATACAGTACCATGGTACTTGTTGTTTACAGATAATCTTATTTTGGTAGATGAGATCAATGAAAGAATAAATGCTAAACTCAAATTTAAGTTTAGTAATATTAGATGTAATAAGGCAATTGTTAAGATAAGAGATGATGAGTTGTTTGTAACTGAAATCTTTAAGTATTTAGGATCATTTTTTAAAAAAAATAGAGTGATTGAGAGAGATGTCTTACATATAATATAAACAAGATAGTTGAAATGGACGAGAGTGTTAGGTGTTCTTTGTGATCATAAAGTACTTCTAAGACTAGCAAAAAAGTTTATAAAATGATGGTTAAAACTATTGTTATATGGAATTGAATATTGGACTATGACTCAAGCACCTGAGCAAAAAATAAAGTTTCAGAGATGAGGATGTTAAGATGATATGCGAACATAAAAGGATCAACAAGATAAAAAGAAATAAAAAATAGAGAGAAAGTCAGGATTACACCCATTGAGGGAAAACTCCGAAAGACACATTTAAAAAGGTACGAATATGTATGTACATGACCAATAGATGCTCTACTTAGATGATGTGAAACTAGAATTATCTCAACCATTTTCGAGGCCCTAGGCAAAATAATATTTAAACCTTTAATTTAAAAAATAGTATAATTTTATAAAAATAAATTTTTATATAAAATTTATTTTTTTAAAATTTATTTTTTTAAACTTTTTGAGATGTAAAATTACTAATTAAAATTTTATATTAATAAATCTTTTTTGATTGATAAAATTACTAAATTATTTATTTTTTTGAGATATTGTTGGACATAAATAAAATTTTATTAATTTTAATTTTAAAAAAATCTATTAAAGCTATATAACCTCTATTGTCAGTAGTATTCTATAAATTATATATATATTAGAAAAAAATTTATAAAATTTAACATCTCAATTGTTATTTTTAATTTTGAATTATTATTATTTTTTAACTTTTAATTTTAAAAATAAATCTAAATCATCAATATCACATAACATATCATGTCATGTTTTAAAAGTTTTCAAGATTCAAATAATTTTCTTTTAGAAAATCATAATAATTTTTTAAAAAATTTTCTATGTCATTAAAAAAACTACAATTATCTTCATATGTTTTAAACTATTTAAATCTACATTTAAGTGAAGAAATGACATCATCAATAAAATAATTAATTTTAAAAAATTCTTCTAATGAAAGCTTCACCTCATTAGTTTAATTCTCATTAAAATATTTATTTCTTCTAATTATATGTTTTTGATGAAATTTTAGTTCTATATTAATTTAATTTTAATCTTTTTGGTAGAAATCATAACAAACGTGAATTTATTTTTTCTATAATTATTAAAAAAGAAAGTAGATATTTTAACTAATCTAATACAATAACAATGCTCGTATCTTTATATTGTAAAAATTTACTAACGGTATTAATTAAAGTTGGTCATTTTTTAGTTTAATAATAAAAAAGAATCAATTTGATGCTTAAAAAGACTAGCATATTGCTTTGGGTCGAATGAATGAGGAACTCCTACTTTCTGTTCTTATCAAGGAAGAGGAAGAAAGAGCGAGAAAAGGATGATCGATGAGAGAGGAAAAAGACATTCTTTGAAAGTATCATCGATGATGAAAGGGAAGAACATGAGATCAGTACTACATGAGGGAGAAAAAGGGTGTAGGAACAACGACGAGAGAGAGGAAGGGCACGAGATCATCGACAATTATGAGGGCATATTTTTGAGATATCAATGTGAAAAAGCAAGAGCCAATTAGGTTTTAAAAAATAAGTTTACAATTTAAAAATATACAATAAATAAAATTAAAATAATCTAGAATTAAAAATAGATGTTTTTAAAATAATTTAAAATTAAAAGTGAATTTTTTTAAAAAAATAAATATAATTAATATTAAAATATTAAAATTAGGGCCCCA
>NW_027429360.1:0-1233 GCF_044706935.1 Curcuma longa | reverse complement strand
TTGTTAGTTGTTATGGCCATGTAGGCCTTAGATTATTATATGTTGCTTGTGATATGTCTGATTGTGTCTAAAGGACGTGTAGTCCTTATCCTGGCCGCATGTGGCCGAGTATATATTGTTTGTATTCAGGGAATTGTCTGGGATACTGGGGAGGTGCTGCCGAAAATTTTTGGAGAAGAAGGCTACCTCTCGGGTCGTGACACAAAGTCTGTCTTGCGGAGATTCGTGTCCTACGTCAAGAAGTTAGAGCTATCGCACAAAGACAGGAGGATGGTCTTGCGCAACAACAGTTCATATGTGACATGGTGCAGAAAATGCATATGCATTTTCAGTCTCCTTCTCGACCTCCTCCACCTAGCGATGATGACTGAATGACTTGATAATTCTATGGATTTTGTGTAAAATTTTAAAACTTTGCTTGTGATACGTTGGATGTTTGTGTGATGTTTTATTTGATGTTTTGAACTCCTCTTGCCAATGATGATATTAAGTTCTTTTGTCTTGTAATGTTAACAATATTTTGTATATTATGCTTGGAATATTTTAGATGTGATTAAAGTTTTATGGATATTTTTATTGAATGTTAACTCATATTGTTTGATGGATTTTTGAAATAATGATTTAAGGTTATCATTGATCTAGGGGGAGCTTATTAACAGTTTTGGAAGTTATTCCATATTGATTTTAGGGGGAGGATGAGAAATAGTCATGGTTTTAGGGGGAAAATGAAAAAGGTTAAGTTAATGGATTGAAACTAGAGAAGAAATTGGAATTTAAATGGATATTCCTAACTAATATATTTAGGGGGAGCATTTTGAACAATTCTTTGGTAATAGCAAGAAATAAACCACCCATACTATTCCTAGTATGACATGAAGTATCTTGGAACCATTGAAGAGAAGACATATTTTCTCATATGCAATGTTGATACATAACCTTTTAAACTCAAAGTTTAAAACTTTTGATACATAGTATCAAAATGACCTTTTAGTGATGCATAAAATTTTGAAACTAATTTTCTCTCACAGATAATGGGCTAAGAAATTACATTGTAAAATTTTAGGATTTTTGGACGAAAATTGAATTAAATATGAATTTCCAAAGTTGGGCTGAAAAATCAGACATTCAAGTCATCAGTCGACTGAGACAGATACCAGTCGACTGATAACTCTATAATTTTGTGAGTTTGATCTATTTTCTCTTGAAAATTGACCATAACTTAACATCAAATGC
>NW_027429359.1:0-1160 GCF_044706935.1 Curcuma longa | reverse complement strand
GATGAGATCAGCTTGTATCCGTGGGATTAGATCAAGTTGCATCCATTGGATCGAAATAAATAAAGAGGAATAAAAGAGAATAGATTAGAACCGTTGGATGAGATTAAGTCGCGTCCGATGGACGAGATCTCTCCGGTTCGGTTTTAATTCTCTTTGGAAGGAAGAACCGGTTCACGAGGTGAACCAGGTATGGTTCAATGAACCACACGCCCAAGGGAGTTAATCATGGCCATTGGATCAAGGAGATTAAGTTATATTAAAGGAGATTATATCGTAACCATTAGATGAGATTAAGTTGCATCCGACGGATGAGATCTCTTCGGTTCGGTTTTATTTTCTTCTTTAATATAAAGTTGGTTCAAGGATTGAACCAAATCTCATCCATAGGTGGCCGGCCACTTAAGATAAGGTTTGGAATTATTTTTTAAATAATTCCAAAAAGATCTAACGGCTAGAAACCAAGCAAGACAATCTAAAGGCCAGGATTTAAGAAGTTTCTATAATTTAGAATTGGTTCGCAGAGAAAAATTTTAAATTGGCAAAGAGAGCTTGGTCTTGGGCGTGAGGCTATAAAAGAGGCAGGGGGTGGACGGCAAGAGCAATCAAATTCAAGAAAGAAGAAGAGAAACCGAAACGATTTCAGAAACTCCTCCTTCTCTTCCAGTTGCCGCCGCCCCCTTCTCTTTTCTTTTTCCTTTTCTTTTTCTTCTTCTTCCACCACCCCCTTCTCCTTCTTTCTTCCGAACCTCCTTCCCAAGGTGGTGGCCGGATCCTAGCAAGGAGACGAGACAAGGCGAAGCTGCTGCGAGAAGAAGAAAGGCGATCCAAGGTTTCTTCATCCGGAGGTTGCAGTCCTTAAGTTCTGGAAGATCGTTGTCCACCCAACGTCCAGGAAGAAGATAGGAATACAGCGGAAGGCTCCGAGGTTATCAACAAGGTTCGGGTATGATTTATTTTTCCACAGTTTTTTTTTACCTAGAACTAGTCATAAACTGTAGTTAGTAATTTAGGAATCGGCGATCCTGAAGGATCGATTGACTTAGTCTTTTGTAGACTTTGTCAATTGATCCAGGCGGGATAAAATTTTTGTCCTGTGGGGTTCTATGCTTTTCGAAGCGGATAGAATCTGGAACATAGGACGGAGATCCAGATCGCCAACA
>NW_027429358.1:0-1485 GCF_044706935.1 Curcuma longa | reverse complement strand
ACAGGGACCGTGGAACTACTTACTAAATCTAGCACAAAAAGGTGGAGAGAATATAGATCATGAGTTGTGTGGGGGAGATGGGAGTGTTTTAAAGTGCTTTATCCTAAAAGTCGGAGAAAGGGATCGACTGTGACACTTATGGGTGAAGCGATCCTAGGATTTCGGACTCCTAATCGACTTGGATCCTCTACCTTTCCTCAATAACTGTTCAATTGTAGGAATGTCAACCAAATTATCCAATTCAACCTCGTCAGGTATCCTCGAATTAACTCATTGGTGTTCTTACGTCACTCGTTATTGGTTTGAAACGGTTCTAGAAGCCCGGTTCAAGGTCTGCCCGTGTCACTCAGGCGCCCCGGAAATACTAAAAGAACCTTATCCACTGTCACTAGATACCCTTTTACGGATCTCTCCCCAATAACGAATGACCGCTAACTATTCCTCATAAGAATTCAACTATGTGTTAGGAAATCCTTCGGAATCTCGCCCGGTTCAAGGTCTGCCCCTTTTACAGAGCGCCCCGGTATACGGCCTAATGATTCCCCAATTCATAGTAAATCCCTACCCTCATGGATTCACACACACACAATTTATCATCAAGTACAAGCATAAATCCACAAAGCAATTCACAGTATTTCATAGAAAACGGTAGATTAATCAAATCCAAGTACAATCATCCATTACATCTGATTTATCCTACATCCTAGAATCTAGGGAAATCTACTCCATATCGAGGAGAATACAATCCAAAGGAAAGAGAGAATACATCTTGTTCCCAAAGATAAACAAGAAATGCAGGAAACTAGACTTATCTTCTTCCTCGGAGTGAAATCTCTGCGTAGATGAGATGGAAATGGTCTGGAGCAGTCGGATCGGTGATGGATCGTCGAATCTCCTCCGAAATAGGCGTCGGCGGCTCTAGAACAACTCCGGTGGCTCTCCAAGGTCTCCCCCCTTTGCTAGGTCTCCAAAGAGGCCTATTTATAGTGCAGGGTTCGGTAGCAGCTCGCCTCCGTGCACACGGCCGTGCCTGGGAGGCACGGCCTTGTGTTGGCTTCGGGCACAAGGTAAGGCACGGCCGTGCCTTGGGGGCACGGCCTGAAGCTGTGAGCTCTCGGATCAGAGGCACGGCCGTGCCTCTTAGGCACGGCCCAGAGTGGTCCTTCTTCTGTTTGATGGCACGGCCGTGCCTGGGAGGCACGGCCACGCACTGGCTGGAGCTGAGTTGCTGGACACGGCCGTGCTTATTAGGCACGGCCAGCTGCTTGGGCGCTTCTGTTCTTGCACACGGCCGTGCCTGTGAGGCACGGCCTTCAGCTGAGGCTGGCTCCATTGTGAAGACACGGCCGTGCTTTGGAGGCACGGCCATGAACTGGCTTGGTTCTGTTTTGAAGCACGGGTGTGCTTTTGAGGCACGGCCTCTGGCTGTTGCTGAGGGGAATTTGGCACACGCCCGTGCCCATTTACACACGGCCAAGAGTTGCA
>NW_027429357.1:0-1084 GCF_044706935.1 Curcuma longa | reverse complement strand
AGCGGGGGCGTGCTGACTCGTGACCTGCATATAAATAGGTCCTCTTAGTGACCTAAGAAAGGGTGGAGACCTTGGAGAGCCACCGGAGTTGTTCTAGAGCCACCGACGCATGTTTCGGAGCGAGATTCGACGATCCATCCATCGATCCGACTGCTCCAGTCCATCCTCATCTCATCTACGCCGAGTTTACAGTCCTAGGAAGAAGATAAGTCTTATTTCCTGCATTTTCTTGTTGTATCTTTGGATTGAGATGTATTCTTCCCTTCCTTTGGCTTGTAATCTTCACGCCATGGAGTAGATTCCCTAGATTCTAAGATGTAGGATGAATCAGATGTAATGGATGATTGTATTTGGATTTGATTAATCTACTGTTTTCAATGATATACTTGTCTATTGCTCTGTGGATTTATGCTTGTGCTTGATGATAAATTATGTATGTGTGAATCCATGTGGGTAGGGATTAACTATGAATTGGGGAATCATTAGTCCGTACACCGGGGCGCTTCGTGACAGGGAGAATGCCTTGAACCGGGTGAGTTCCGAGGGGTTTCTCAATGCGTAGTTAATTCTTATGAGAGATAGTTAGCGGTCATTCGTTGTTGGGGAGAGATCCGTAAAAAGATATCTTGTGACAGGGGATAGGGTTCTTTTAGTACTCCGGGGCGCCTGAGTGACACGTGAATGCCTTGAACCGGGCTTCAAGAACCATCTCAAACCGATAACGAGTGACGTAAGAACACCAATACTTTATTCCGAGGATACCTGACAAGGTCGAATTGGATAAATTGGTTAACATCCCTACAATTGAACAATTATTGAGGAAAGGTAGAGGATCCAAGTCAATCAATCCATACTCTGAGGAGTCCGAAGTCCTAGGATCGTTTCACAACCAAGTGTCACAGTCGATTCCTTTCTTCGAATTCTAGGATAAAGTACTTTAGAACACTCCCATCTACCCCACACAACTCATGCTCAATATTCTCTCCACCTTTTTGCGCTAGATTTAGTAAGTAATTCCACAGTCCCTGTGGATTCGATCTTTTTATTACTTGACGACATTCCGTATACTTGCGGAACGCTATCA
>NW_027429356.1:0-1693 GCF_044706935.1 Curcuma longa | reverse complement strand
TCTTCCTTTCAGATCTTGATACATCTTGGATCACCATTTTGTTTTACCAATATATCATCGAACAATGATGGCACTATGGCCAGGGTCGAGAGTTGTCCAGAGATAACTTCGATCCCATAGCTCATAATCTCCTTTTCCAATGGTCGAGATAATACCGATAAAGACATCAAAGTGGCACTAGATTTTCTACTGAGTGCATCCGCCACTTTGTTTGCCTTTCCCGGATGGTAAAAGATCTCACAGTCATAATCTTTTACTAATTCAAGCCATCTACGCTGTCTCATATTGAGATCCTTCTGCGTAAAGAAATACCGCAGACTCTGGTGATCTGTGTAAATTTTACACTGTGCTCCCCACAGCTGCTAATTCTAAATCATGAGTGGGATAATTCTTTTCATGCTCCTTTAATTGCCTAGAGGCATAGGCAATCACTTTCCCACTTTGCATAAGTACAGCTCCGAGTCCCAGTCGGGAGGCATCGCTGTACATATCGAAGCTCTTATCATTCTCTGGAAGAGTAAGGATTGGAGCATTTGTAAGTCTTCTTTTCAATTCTAAGAAGCTCTTCTCACAATCCTCTGTCCATATATATTTCTTATTCTTCTTGGTAAGAGCTGTCATAGGTGCTGCGATTCTGGAGAAGTCTTCCACGAACTTACGGTAATAGCCCGCTAATCCGAGAAAACTCCTTACTTCGCTAGCATTCTTTGGCCTGCTCCAGTTACTCACAGCTTCTATCTTTCTTGGGTCCACCATGACTCCATCTTTGGAAATAATATGGCCCAGAAAAGATACTTGCTCCAACCAGAATTCACATTTGGAAAACTTGGCATATAACTGCTTTTCCCGAAGAATCTGCAACACCGTCTGCAGGTGTTTGGCATGCTCTTCTTGATTCCTCGAATAGACAAGAATATCGTCGATGAAGACGATTACAAATTTGTCGAGAAATGCCGAGAATACCCGATTCATCAGGTCCATGAACATAGCAGGAGCATTAGTTACTCCGAACGGCATAACCACAAACTCAAAATGTCCATATCGAGTTCGGAAAGCTGTCTTCGGAATATCCTCTGCTTTTACCTTCACTTGATGATATCCTGACCTGAGATCAATCTTCGAGAAAACCGTAGCTCCCTTCAATTGATCAAACAGATCATCTATCCTTGGAAGAGGATATCTGTTCTTGATCGTCACATTATTTAACGCCCGATAATCTATGCACAGGCGCATAGTTCCATCCTTCTTCTTAACAAATAGTACTGGAGCTCCCCATGGGGAATGACTAGGGCGAATAAAACCCTTATCCAGTAACTCCTGTAGCTGAACTTGAAGTTCCTTCAATTCAGCAGGTGTCATACGATAGGGTGCCTTTGAGATCGGATTAGTACCAGGAACTAGTTCAATCTCAAATTCAACTTCCCTATCCGGGGCTAACCCGGGCAACTCATCTGGGAACACCTCTGGATAATCGCATACAACTCTGACATCCTCAAGCTTCTGCCCCTTAACTTGAGTTGTATCGATCACATAAGCGAGAAAACCAGTGTATCCCTTGTTTAACATCTTCTGCGCCTTTAGAGCCGATAAGAATTTTCCGGTTCTCTTCTTTTGGCTCTCCCATAAATTCAAACATAGACTCGGCCTCAGGCTGGAATACCACTCTTCGCTTACGGCACTCGATAGAAGCACC
>NW_027429355.1:0-1567 GCF_044706935.1 Curcuma longa | reverse complement strand
TGATAGCGTTCCGCAAGTATACGGAATGTCGTCAAGTAATAAAATGATCGAATCCACAGGGACCGTGGAATTACTTACTAGATCTAGCACAAAAGGTGGAGAGAATGTTGAGCATGAGTTGTGTGGGGGAGATGGGAGTGATCTAAAGTACTTTATCCTAGAAATCGGAGAAAGGGATCGACTGTGACACTTGGTTGTGAAACGATCCTAGGACTTCGGACTCCTCAGAGTATGAATTGATTAACTTGGATCCTCTACCTTTCCTCAATAATTGTTCAATTGTAGGGATGTTAACCAATTTATCCAATTCAACCTCGTCAGGTATCCTCGAAATAATGCATTGGTGTTCTTACGTCACTCGTTGTCGGTTTGAAATGGTTCTAGAAGCCCGGTTCAAGGCATTCCCGTGTCACTCAGGCGCCCCGGAGTACTAAAAGAACCCTATCCCCTGTCACAGGATATCTTTTTACGGATCTCTCCCCAACAACGAATGACCGCTAACTATCCCTCATAAGAATTAACTACGCATTGAGAAATCCCTCGGAACTCGCCCGGTTCAAGGCATTCTCCTTGTCACGAAGCGCCCCGGTGTACGGCCTAATGATTCCCCAATTCATAGTTAATCCCTACCCTCATGGATTCACACACACATAATTTATCATCAAGCACAAGCACAAATCCACAAAGCAACAGTTATATCATAGAAAATGGTAGATTAATCAAATCCAAATACAATCATCCATTACATCTGATTCATCCTACATCCTAGAATCTAGGGAATCTACTCCATAGCGTGGAGGTTACAAGCCAAAGGAAGGGAAGAGTACATCTCAATCACAAGATACAACAAGGAAATGCAGGAAATGAGACTTATCTTCCTCCTTGGACTGCAATCTCGGCGTAGATGGGATGAGGATGGACTGGAGCAGTCGGATCGGTGGATGGATCGTCGAATCTCGCTCCGAAACAGGCGTCGGTGGCTCTAGAACAGCTCCGGTGGCTCTCCAAGGTCTCCCCCCTTTCTTAGGTCACAACAAGGACCTATTTATAGTGCAGGTCACGAATGCTTGAAGGCACGGCCGTGCCTGTGAGGCACGGCCTCAGCCTGTCTTCTCCTCATTTGCTGGACACGGCCGTGTCTTTGAGACACGGCCAGCTGCTTGGACCTTTCTATTTTGGCACACGGTCGTGCCTGGTAGGCACGGCCAACAGCAGATGCTTCTTCTGGATGGAGACACGGTCGTGCCTGTGAGGCACGACCTTGTCTTGGCTAAATTCTGTTTTGAAGCACGGTCGTGTCTGTGAAACACGGCCTCTGGCTGCTGCTGAGGGGGAATGTAGGCACGACCGTGCCTGTGAGGCACGGCCCAGGCTTGATAGTCTTCTGTTTGAGCACACGCCCGTGCCCTATGAGGCACGGCCCTGTCTTGCCTTGTCTTCAATGGTTCTCCGTTCTTGCCCGTTTTTGCTCCATTTTCCACCCTGAAACATGTAAAAGCACGAGCAGATCTCCGAACTAGGAAATGCAAATTTGTAACGCCCGCCCTTACCAGAGCTTTGACGGACG
>NW_027429354.1:0-3141 GCF_044706935.1 Curcuma longa | reverse complement strand
CTAGGTGTGACGTAGTCTATCTAGTGAGGATTGACATATAGACCATGTACTAAACTAAGCAGATATAAGATGGTGAAAGAACCAGAGGCACGATCAACCGTAGCTCCTAAAGGATTCAGAAGTGGTTCTAGAGTCAAGTGTGATTTTTTGATTAATTAGGAGTCATGATGTACTATTAGATGTCACTCATGATTGATCCATAAATAATGGTTAACGCATTACGAGTCTCTAAGAGACATAAAATGAGTTTGAGAATTAGATTCTCATATCGAAAGGATTTAGTCTAATTAGACTAGATGAAGGACAAATATGAAAGATATTTTATTGGAGAGGAAGCACAAATGGACCATGTGTTTTGAAGACAAAATGGGTCATCTTTGGTTTAATTATAAATCAAATTAGTTTGATTGTAATTAAAGGTGATTTTGTTTTGATCAAATTTGATTTGTTTTTGAACCAAAATTGAGGCTAAAATATAGGAGTTTGATTTAACAGATTTTGTTAATATTTCTTCACAAATTTTTTTAAAACTTCTATAAATATATCTCTTATGAAGAGTTAATAATAAGGATTAAAAACCTAATTGTTAGGTTTTAAAATCCTAAAAACAAACTCACCTTGTGATGGAGTCAAACCAAGTGAACAAGTTGCTCAACAAGCTAATATGGATCATACTCAACCCACTCTAGATGTTGTTGATGATCCATTATGCATCAATGAAGGCTCAATTACAAGAGCTAAGGCTAAGAAGATGAAGGAAACACTTAATGTTCTAATTGAAGATGTGAAAGCCAAAGTTACAATCGAAGAAGGTTTAACGAAGAGAAAGTCATATGACCTACTCAACTTAATTCAAGCCTTGGATGGGCTTAAATAGCCACTTAAGTCTCATGTTTATATAGTAGGGATATGTAGGCTCAATTTAGGCTCAATTTCTAGCTTTATTTAGGTTGTAATGAAGTCATAAGTTTAAAATGGCTAAGTAGTCTACATAGGCCTTTACGAAATAGGCTTTCTTTTGGACTTTTAGGATTTTTTGGTCATCCTATAGCTATAAATAAAGGGGTGACGACCACACATGTATCTTTGACATATTTTCAATCTAAAACATGGTGAGACTCTCACTTGTTGGTTCTTAATTGAACTAGAACTTATCAAGGCATCCCCTTATGACGTTCAAAGACTTATTAACCTCCATCCCAAGGTTGTGGCGCCTTACCTCTTTATCTATACCAAGGTTTGACTTTCTTAAATATCAGGTCGAGGTTTTATTCATCCTTTTTATCGATTTAGTCTTTCTTTCTTTCTTTCTTCAATTCGTTGTGGGTTCATAAGATTTTTCTCTTTGGGTTCGCATCAGTTGATATCAGAGCTTTGACTTTTCTAAATCGATTTGGTTATCCTTTCCATTTGTACTTGAAACTTTATCTATTTTATTCATCATTTGATACTTATTGTTTTCATTTCTTTCAATCCTTGTAATTCTTATTCGCTTGTTACTATCAAAAAAATTCAGGGGAAAAAAAGAAAAAACTTATTTTCAGCCAAAAAATGGAGAAAAATTATTTTCATCCACAAAGAAAGGGAAAAAAATTATTTTCAGCCCAAAAAAAGAGAAAAAAAAGGAAAGAAAGGGAGGCTAAAATTTTGAAAAAAAAAACAAAAAAAGTAAAAGAAAAGAAACAGCAAAAGGTGGGTGTTGAGACCTTGTTATTTTTATACTTGCATTTTCTTTTACTGCTCTTTATCTTTCAATTCTGCATTTCTTTCAAGTTTTGCCTAGATTTAATTCTGGCACTTGCCTAAATTAAGTTCTGGTAAATTTCCTTTCAGCTATCTTTATCATTCAATTCTGTATTTTTTTTCAAGTTTTGCTTAGATTTAATTCTGGCACTTGTCTAGATTAAGTTCTGGCAAATTTCTTTCAGCTATATTTATCTTTCAAATCCGTATTTCTTTCAAGTTTTGCCTAGATTTAATTCTAGCACCTGTCTAGATTAAGTTCTGGCAAATTTTCTTTCAGCTTTTATTTCAAGTATCTTTATCTTTCAATTTCGCATTCAAATAAGTTTTGCCTAGATTCAATTCTGGCAAATTTCTTTTCAGTACTTAATTTCAATTTTTAATTCTGCAATTTGTATTCTTCTTCAATTCCTATCTTTTATCCTAATTTTCTTGGAGATTTTCAATTACTCAAAGAACGCTTATAGGGAATTGCCTTAATTCTAAGTTATTTAAAGAGCTAATATTAGTGAATTAAGTGATTGAGTGATAACAGCTTACCTTAATGGCGACAAGTGGAGATGAAGCAAGACCTAGAGAAACCCTTGAACAACGTGTCTTGGGACAACACTTGAAAACCATAGAAATCAGATTCAGTCAAATCCTCGACAGACTAGAGAGGCATGATGCTATAATTATTGAACTACAAAATAATCAAATTGGTAGAGTTCCTACACGAAGTGCAAGGCAACATAACCGTGATGACAATGATGATGATGGCATTTCTGAGGACATTGATGATAGAGCTTCTAGTGGCAGATCTAATCATGTTAGAATTGGTGGTAGAAGAGGAAGGACAAATGATTATATTGACAGAAACTTGGGCAATATCAAGATGAAGATTCTTTCATTTCAAGGTAAAAGTGATCAAGATGTATATTTAGAGTGGAAAAAGAAAGTGGAATTAGTGTTTGATTGTCACAATTACTCTGAAGAAAAGAAGGTAAAATTTATTGCTGTTGAGTTTATTGATTACGCTATTATTTGGTGGGATCAAATTATTCTAAGCAGGAGAAGAAACAAAGAGAGACCTATTGACACATGAGAGGAGATGAAATTTATAATGAGAAAGAGGTTCATTCCCTCACATTACTATCGAGATTTATACCAAAGATTACAAAGTCTAACACAAGGGTCCAAGACTGTGGAGGAATACCACAAAGTGATGGAGATTGCCATGATACGAGCCATTATGGAGGAGGACCGAGAAGCAACCATGCACGATTTTTTATGGTTTGAATCTAGAAATTGCAAATGTAGTGGAGTTGCAACATTGTGGAGCTTGAAGATATGGTGTATATGTCATGAAAGTTGAAAGGCAACTCAAAAGGAAGGGTTCAATCAAGCATGGGCAAAGTC
>NW_027429353.1:0-4854 GCF_044706935.1 Curcuma longa | reverse complement strand
CCTCGTCTCCTCTTGCCGCCACCCAAGCAAATCCCTTCTTAAGTTGGCGTCACCCACTTTTCTTAGGGCCTCATGGTACTTCTTAGGACTTCTTGTTACCACCAGCCAAAGAACCTACACCAAAGCTCACCATTGGGTTCTAATTCTCCAAGGATCGGTACCTCACAAGGGTTGACCATTCCGGAGCCAAAGAAAGTTGCAAACCGACTGTGCAAGCAAGAAAGGCAAGAACAAGTAATGGTTGTTTCTCCACCGAAAGATATCTCTTCTTCCTTTCGATTTAGTTTTTGTTTGGGGCAATTGTTACTACTACAACATCCACACCATATTGGTTCACTATCCCTTTTTGACAGCGAACCATTTGACCTTCGAATGGAGGAGTGATCCTCTTCATTCAATTTGATTTGTAACTCCGAGTTGCTTTGTGCTGCCAGGTACAAAATTGGATTGTAGGACCTCTCTCGGATTGCTTGTCTCCGACCTTCGACTAAGATCATAGTGGAGACACGTAATTTAGAGCTGTCTTGAGGCAATCTTAGTGTGGATACGAGTAGAGGCATCTTTGCTAAAGGCTGCTAGTTGATGCCATTTCAACTCCACATCATTTAAAAGGTATAAAATTGTTTATCTTTTATTTATGATTATGTTTGAATGAGTGTGTTTCCTTGGATGAGTTTTTGCATAATTAGTGATAACTTTATTTATTACACTTTTGATACCATGATTTACGAAATCAACATTTTAAATTACGAATGTAGAAACCCGACACACAAGGAAAGAGAAGGTTCGGTTGCCTATTAGGTTCAATCAATTGAATGGGGTTCAATTGATCGAATGAAACCTATAAAAGAAGCCTCAAGATCTGAAACTCGGTATTCAATTATTGATTAACTTTTATCATCTTGTCTATTGCTCCAATCTATGCAAGTACAACTGCTACAATGTTATGTCTCTCTAGCAGCTACGTCAAAACTCCAATTTAATGTTGTCGGTATATTATTGTACTTGCATTCATTTTAAAGGGGCTAGTAGTTTGTTACTATCTTCCCCATTTCTTGTATGACCTCTCCCCCTATTGAAAGGTTTCATAAGGAGGATTTTAGTGGATTGCACATTCGTATACGATTCAAGGGATCCTAGGTCTAAGAGTAGCAACTGCTAGACTATGAACCAACTAAAAAAGAATTATGTTTTTATACATTATCTTACTTTCGCTTTTCTGCTATGGCTTTGTCTTTGTGTTTGTTTTCATAAAAGAAAAGATAGTTTTCAATGTCCGATATTAACCCCCCCCCCCCCTCTATCTCTATTTTCGGTCCTTCATAACGTTGGCCAAACCCTTGGCCCTCCAGACTTATTTGGGCTTCCTTTGCATATCATCCGATTAGTTGATAGCCAGGACTTTCTTATGAACTTGATCTCCGGTCCTCACTCACCCATCAAGTTCATCCTGCTATATATCCAATCCACTGATCAATCTAAATTTCACTTCCTAGCACCCTTGATTTTCTAAGACTTACTTGCCTAGTATCCTACTAGAGCTTTCTCTTGCCTAATCTTCAGTCAGCTTGACCCACTAGGATTTTTCTAGTTATGCTACCTACACACTTGATATAGCTTATCATATTCACAAGGGCTTAACTTTCAACCCTTTACCAATATCAAACGATTATCTGGTACTTCTTGCACCAACAATTATCTCATCTCTTTCTATTATCAAACTCTCCTTCTCAACAAATAACAACTCTTTTGTAGTTATTAAAAAGTCTTTTTTAGCAATTAGCAATTCTTGCTCATATATGGTATTATCCTTTTCAATAATTAGTAATTCTTGCTCATATTTGGTATTGTCCCTTTCAGTAAAGACCCTCTCCATATTTCTTTTGACCTCCTCCACACAATGAAGATGATCTTGAATTTCTTTTTCCTTCTCATCAATGTTAAGGTCTTTAAGTGTGGAGGTGGTAAGTGGCTAACTCTTGAGTTGCTAAACACAACTATGTAGTTTAAAGTATCAATCATTTGGTCCCTTTCCTTGTAATCTCTGAAGTATGGCTGTTCAGGGCCCATTTGTGAAGTTCCTCCTCCAACAATTTCAGGGCTCACTTGTAAAGCTCCTCCAACAATTTCAAGGTATTGAGTTGATGGAAAATGGTCAGATAGCAAAGGGACCTCTGCCTCTAGTGGAATTAAGTCAATCACTATTTGCTCTAGACATAGATGGTTTATCATTTTTTTAACTATGCCTACATAAAAAGCAGACCATCTCCATTTCAGCATTCTACAAAACATATATGGCTAGTGTGGATTGATGATATGGATGTGCTCACACATCCACACCTACAATTTCATCATAATCTATAAACAAAAAAAATAACAGTAATTGTATGAACAAATAATCTAACTTACAACCAATTTAGTTGTGCAACCGTTGAACATAGGTTTGGCTGTTGTCCGAACTACCTCTAGTTTGGTTCACAATATTACTGTCAAACCAATTGACTCCAGTTGAGGAGCCATGTATAAAGTGCAACACACCAATTATACTTGGGTATGTTGCCAAAATCGTCTACACAGTGCTGCTAGTAGTAAAAAAAATACATGGGAAAAATATAAAATAAATACCTAACAATACAACTTGTCAAATCATGAATTTTCAATAGTTCTTGAACTCCTTGTCAGTTTTTGCATATCCATTTTGTACAATCAATATCCTTGAAATGTTGTAAATAAAATTGGTTGGAGGCCTCATCTACCTCCATTGAAACTAGATCTCCATTGTCTAGAAGGCCAAGCATGAGCATGGCATCGCTCTTTGTGAAGTTCAATTTTTTCCTAGGATGATGAAGTTGTTTAGCTTGGGATTGTAATTACCAAACATATTTTCCACAAGACCTTTAAGATTTGGATTGTAAGGGATGTCCAAGACCAACATAAAGGGGTGCTCCGGATCATCTCTGGTTGTTCAATAGTTGGTGGCACAGACACAGTCAATTTTCTGAATTAGAAAAGGTTGCTTTTTCAATTCATTCTCTTCATGTGACCTCTCATGAGGGCACTAGTTTGAGCAGCATCATGACTTGATGATGATGTATTTGAAGCCATCTAGAACTGCAAAATAAGAAATAAGTAAGGAATACAATGTATACAGTTTATTTTTACTAGTGTCAATAGAGAACAAGACCATCCATGGTTCTTACTAAAATCCTAAACATACTAACACCCTAAACCCAAAATTTTATCAGTAGAAACTCACCTAATCTGTAAAACCTTAAACCCTAATAAATGCTCATTTAAATTCATGCATACCCTAAATTCTATTCCAACTACCATGGAGAAATCATTAAATGTAATAAAAATAAATAATTTGAGCAATGTTCAAAACTTATCCTCGGATGAAGGAGATGCTCGAGACAAAGATCACCAAATAGAAAGATCCAATGAGAAGATAGACAAGCACTAGTTTCGAGAGTGATGCATCAGAGCAGGAGAGGGGCAGAGTGAATTAAATTTAATGGTCATGTTTTGGTTGAGTGCACTTAAAGTTAATGAATTAGGTATTCGAAACTATGTGGTGCAGGATTTCAAAAACTAGCACCACTTTAGTGTTGGTTTTTAAAGAATGACACCACGCTATGGATGCTATGAAGTATTTGATATGCTCAAACCGCAAGTGCACATGAATACTTCTCATAGACAAATCAAATGTGTTGGTGTAGGGAGCATTAGATAATCGAACCTTGATTTTGATCATGACAAAGGTTTCAAGTTAAGCTTGTGATGTGAATTGAACTGAGTGTGCAGGAAGCACAGGGAAGTCCTAATTGCGACTAGGTAAGGAATTTCTAGTCTGGAGGATTAGGTAAGGAAGTCCTGGTTAGGAAGACTACACAGGAAGATTTAGTAAATCAAAGCACCAGGCAGGAAGTCTAGGCAAGTAAGGAGACTAGACATAAGAAAGTTTTAGGGGACAAGGATCAAATGCTGAGCAAAAGTCCAACCAAATTTGGAGGACTAGGTTGGCAGAGGTAATTGCTCTTGAGAGGAGTAGATGAGGACGTATTCTCTGGAAGGGAGCAGTAAGTGTCGATTTGACCTAGAGTTTTATTGAAAATCTAAAAGTCAAGACCAGACAATTGATAAATTTTCATTTCTAATTTTATATATTCTAGACTAACTCTGTGATACAGGAAATGAGGGGCTAGAACTTTGGATTCTAGGCACCCCTATCTAGATCCGGGCAACCAGACAGTCCAAGTACCCTGAAGGGATTTAGGCACCCAGATGTCAGCCGATCGAGCCAGCGAGGTGGATGAGGTGGTAAGTTCTCAGTGGTTAGGAAACCTTAGCCTGCTGGCGCTCAGAAAGGCTCTAGGTGCCCGAAGATGGATAATGCGAGGTGGAGTCAAAGGTGACTTGGTGGCAACCTCCACGTCAGCACCCAAGTGCTAGAAAGGGATACAGGCGCCTAGAGATACCGAGTCAGTGTTAAAAGTAGATTGATGGGATGACGTGGAGGTGTCCTAAAGGAGTTCTAAGCGCCCAGATCAGGCTATATAAGTAGTTGTGAGGGGAAACCCTAGTATACTCACGCTACTTCAATGTCTATTCTACACACAACCGAAGCATCAAAGACACCGTCGTAATGTTGAAAAGTTACACTAACAACTTTACCTACATTTCATTTACACTTGTCAGTAAAAATATTTACTTTTGCCATATTTTTTGTACTTATTATAAAAATTTACCGGTCCTAAATTCTATAAGGGCGAAAACTCTCTCTCGAAAGAGGAGAGTTAATTAGTGGATTGTCTGTCACGACCCGGGAGATAGCCATCCGAAAAATTTCGACAG
>NW_027429352.1:0-1122 GCF_044706935.1 Curcuma longa | reverse complement strand
CTTCATTTCTGCTCCATTTTTCTTCCTTTTTTTTAGGGAAGCTCGGATTTCTTCATCCCACATTGATTCCCGGATTCAAGAGAGCAACTACGACCCTAATTTGGCACCAATTGACGGAAGTTTCTTCCGGTTGAGGGTTTCACCGGAGGAGCCAGTTCCGCCACATTTAGGAGGGGTTCTCTGATGGTTTTTGAGGGTTCCTGAATCTCAATGAGCTAGCGATTCCAAGGATTTTCAGCTGGAGGCATTCATCCTGTTTCGGCTCTGTTTGGAGAGGAATCTGAGGGTTTCAGAAAAGCCTCTGATTGGAGTCGATTTCAGATTAGTTCAAGCTGGGATTGAGAGGAGCTATTCTAGGATTTCTGATCTTTGATTGGTTCTTGTGTGACGGCAAGAAGGAATCGATTCGAGGGAAGAAACCGAGCTGTCCCTGTTTTTGTTTTTGCACTGTTTCTGTAGTTTCTGCACTTTGTTTCTGAATCTGATAAACAAATCTGTTTAAGACTCTTTCAATCTAGTTTAGCTATGAACATTAGTTGAGTTATTTGTTTTGATAGGTTTTATTGATTCATTAGTTGAGTTATCACATAGCCATTTGAATTCCCTGTTCCGTGCCAATTCTAAATTCACTGTTCCGTATCAGTTTCGGTTAGTTTAAGAAGATTTCATTTGTGTTAGTTAACTGTAGCTGGTAGGTCAGATTGAATCTTTGTTTTGCAAGCTAGATTAGTTCTTTAAAATTCAATTTCCAGTCTTAGTTTAGCTTTTGAATTCTATTGCATTGCTAGATTAGGAGTTGATTTGATTTCAATTGCATTTCGTTTTTCTTGATTCATTGCGTTCTTTATTTTAATTTCATTCCAAAAAAATACCAAAACCCCCCATTTTCATAGAAAACCCCAAAAAAATACGACACCCAAGCTTGAATTGAACAATTGTCTACTAGTCCTTGGAAAAATACGACTCGAGGCCCCTATACTTCATTTATTTGAATTTATTATGGGTTTTCGATAAATTTATAAATTCTAATTTGCAACCCTACTCGTGACATCTAATTTAGGGTTTTCAAATTTTGGCGCCGTTGCCGGGGAATAACTAGTAGGAATTGTTTGATTTTGAGCT
>NW_027429351.1:0-1822 GCF_044706935.1 Curcuma longa | reverse complement strand
TTTAATGCAAACATTGACCAAAAGTAATTCTCATTTCAGAATATTTATTTACATAGATAGCTAGGATTCTTGTATACATCCCAACAGTGTACGCCGTCGGCATGTCCGTTAGCCAGATTCATCGACGTTAAGAAAATATCTTCCTGAATAGCCAAATCGAACCGTATGCCCTGCACTGGGGTTGCCCCAATGCCGCTCTATAGGATGTGTGCATCGTCAGCATATCTGTTTTCCATAAATTTTTAAAAATTAAAAATGAATTAACAAAAATTTAAAAATGAATTTTTAAATTTTAAAAAATGGATTAACTCAAACGAATTTTTAATAAACTAAACAATTGAACTCATTTATGCTGAAAATAAAATTGCAAGATTAATGACAAAGATTAGGTCCTAAGAGTACATGCATGTTTGTTGTAATTATGTAGGTATACCTTGTAAAAGAAAAACTACTGATCAACCACAAGTTTTACATATGATAAATTAAACTAAATAGACCTACTAGAAGAGTTGAGTTTATACTAAGTCGATATGGCAAAATGGACTAGTCAACTAAGTTAACTCTAACTCTAATCGAAAGAGGGAGGGGGGACCTTGTCAACTAAGCTAACTCTAACTCTAATCAGAAGAGGGAGGGGGTGTTCGCAAAACTATCAACCTCGCAGCATGTCTATCATCTCCTCGTGCTACTATCCGCTATGTTATGAGAGTGAGAGATGTTGATTGTCTTTCTGCTATCGGAGAGATATGATCTATCCATTGATCGAATCCATCCATCCGCAAACATCATCTTGGAAACGAGCAAATGGATCATCGGGCTACGGAGGATCGGCTTGAGCGAATGGAGTTCTAAGATGGGCATGATTAGGTGCAAGTAGTTCAAGAAGAGGAGCATCTGGATTAGCTTTTTCCGCCTCTTCTTCTTCAAGCTCTACTGCCTATTCAAGTCTATGCTAAGTTTTGTAATCAAAGGTCTCATCCCTCCTTTGTCATGTACTAGCTAGGGATAGATATCAAACTCCTATTTTGTCAAAGTCTTCTGATAAGACCTTAACTTTACCAAATGTAGTATTTATTCCTATGGATGTCATGAATCTAGTGATAATATGACAATAAGTCCCACATGTAATAGTAGATGATGACTTTGAAGATTGGAAGTCTTATGTTCACATTTAATCTATGTCTAAATACATATAAGGAATAAGTTCTAGGGTCTAATCACATATAAATCTTTGGTGTACAGTAGTAGAATATAATTTATAATAAACTTGTAAAGTACATTGTCTTGGATATTTAGGTTTTCTGCAAATATTTTTCGATGATAGGAGGTATGAAAAAATTCTTGATGCATGATATCTAATGTGCAGATGTGCAAAGGGTTTAGGCAATTGTCTAGGGTAAGTGGGAAAATAGTTAAACTCTTTGTTGGACCATCTAGGCCTAGTAGGTTCATTATGTTTTCAATGTCAAAGAACATATCTAGAGATGTGGCTCTAGTCTAGTAATGCAGGTCATCTATGGGGGTCAAGTTGTGGTAAAACTCTAGATAGTACTCAATATTGACATGGTTGTTGCAGTTTACTAACTGTGCTAAAATATAATAGTTGATTATCTTAACTATATCAAGGCAGTATGTTTGAAAGAAGTCTCTAAGTATCTAGTTCCCATCACCTCATGGGTCCTAGTTTCAAAGGATAGCCTAAGTTATTCAAACAGGTACCTAGGATCTTGGGTCAGATTGGATGGACCTTATTCTAGCATGATGTTTTTTACTATGATAGAGATATTGAATAGATGAATATTATTTCTATGGAATTGACAAG
>NW_027429350.1:0-1862 GCF_044706935.1 Curcuma longa | reverse complement strand
GTTCTATAGAGAACCGGATCATCACTCACGCAACGGAGGTTGTCAAAGAATTCAGCCACTAGGTCTAAATTTATGGAAGTGGTACAGTACAAGATGGTGGCCAATTGGTAATGGCCGATAATTTCAACAATATCGGGACAATAATCACAAAAAATCGCTCATGCAGAAACCTAGCAAGGATGATCTTGAAAGTGCTAGGTCATTCAGCAGGACCCTTCCCCTTGGAAGAAGCCCTAGAGGAACCCTGCCCCACTTCTATATGTTTAGCCTCAACACGCCTAGCCTTACTTCTACATGGATGCATGAATGCAACAACAATAGGGGATTAGCGACAAAAACATTATACCAATTGAAAATAAGAGAAAGAGTAAGGGTTTACTTAGGTATCATTTCCGCGACTGAGTCCAAGCAGCAGGGGACGCTGTAGGAATGGGATGTTAGTCCGGATGGAATCAAAATATCTCCACAATGGTATGATATTGTCCACTTTGAGCCTAAGCCCTCATGACTTTGTTCTTGGGCTCTCCCCAAAAGGCCTCATACCAATAGACATACTTTCCATCCTTTTAACTTCATGATCTTTTCCATGTACTTTAGATATGGGAATATGTTTGCATCCTTGTAACCCAACAATCCCCCCTTAAACAAAGGACCACAGGCCCCCCTCAATGTCATTTTTGATTCTCGACCCACCAGGACTTTTTCACCTAGTCGCACTACTTCCCACCTAGCTGCAGCTTTTTGCCCCTCGGTCCACCCGACCTACTAGGACTTCACCTAGTCTCAACTAGGACATTTTGCCCCTCGGTTCATCCGACCTACTAAGAGTTCTCACCTGGTGTCTGGTCCTCTGAATTCAGATACGAGCACACCCACTTCCTTTGTTTAAGGTCCAAAGTTCGTGTCCGGCAAGAAGCGGTCTCGCTCTGAACCACTTGTTAGGTCCAAAAGGATGTCCGTATCTCCACAATGGCATGATATTGTCCACTTTGGGCCTAAGTCCTCATGGTTTTGTTCTTGGGCTCTCCCCAAAAGGTCTCATTCCAATGGAGATACTTTCCATCCTTTTAAACCCATGATCTTTCCCATGTGTTTTAGATGTGGGACTATGTTTGCACCCTTGCAACCCAACAATCCCCCCCTCAAACAAAGGACCACTTGGAAGCTCCGCTACCATTTCTCATGGTCCGGCTGCCATTTCTCTCATGGTCCGGCTGCCATGTCCCTCATGGTCCGGCTGCCATGTCCCTCATGGTCCGAGCCTCCCCTACTTCCTTTGTTTTCCCCGAGGGTCCCCACATGGTTAGATCTGGATCATGGCTCATCCGGCGGTTAGTCCGGTGAAGAGCGGCCTCGCTCTGATACCAATTGTTGGTCTGGATGGATGTTCGTATCTCCACAATGGTATGATATTGTCCACTTTGGGACCTAAGCCCTCATGGTTTTGTTCTACTTTCCAAAAGGCCTCATTCCAATGAAGATACTTTTCATCTTTTTAATCTCATGATCTTTTCAGATGTGTTTTAGATGTGGGACTATATTTGCAGAGCTTGCAACCCAACATGGGAGACAACCACTTAGGGTTAAACCAGAGGCCTTGTTAATCAAAGAAGGGAGTGATAGGGTTAGGGTTACCAAAAGGTCAGCTCACTGAGAAGACAACGACATCGGAGGGGTGATGCGTGCAGAATAGGTGAAACGCCGGAGCAAGGCACAATTAGGATGTGCTGACGCCGAAGGCAGCCGGAAACAGGGCGTGGCCGGAGGGGAAGGTTTCGCTAGAAGAGAGGAAACACAGTCGACTCAAGATGTTAGGGACACGATGTTAGGGTTTGAGGAATTGCACGATTTTAAAACGTGAT
>NW_027429349.1:0-2583 GCF_044706935.1 Curcuma longa | reverse complement strand
TGTTGGGTTGCAAAGGTGCAAACATAGTCCCACATCTAAAACACATGGAAAAGATCATGGGTTTAAAAGGATGAAAGATATCTCCATTGGCATGAGGCCTTTTGGGGAGAGCCCAAGAACAAAACCATGAGGGCTTAGGCCCAAAGTGGACAATATCATGTCATTGTGGAGATACAGACATCCTTTAGACCCTACAATTGGTATCAGAGCGAGGCCGCTCTTCACCGGACTAACCGCCGGATGAGCCATGATCCGGATCTAACCATGTGGGTGAACCTTAAAAACAAAGGAAGTAGGGGCTCCCGTGTTTGAATCAAGAGGACCAGACACCGGGCAGGAAGTCCTAGTAGGTCGAGTAGACCGAGGGGCATGAAGTCCTGGTTGCGGCTGGGCAGGAAGTCCTAGTAGGTCGGGTAGACCGAGGGGCATGAAGTCCTGGTTGCGGCTGGGCAGGAAGTCCTAGTAGGTCGGGTGGACCGAGGGGCATGAAGTCCTGGTTGCGGCTGGGCAGGAAGTCCTAGTAGGGTCAGGGTGGACCGAGGGGCAGGAAGTCCTGGTGGGTCAATGATTCAGACATCAAACGGAAGCTTTCCGTTTGAGGGGGGGTCTGTGGTCCTTTGTTTGAAGGGGGGATTGTTGGGTTGCAAAGGTGCAAACATAGTCCCACATCTAAAACACATGGAAAAGATCATGGGTTTAAAAGGATGAAAGATATCTCCATTGGCATGAGGCCTTTTGGGGAGAGCCCAAGAACAAAACCATGAGGGCTTAGGCTCAAAGTGGACAATATCATGTCATTGTGGAGATACAGACATCCTTTAGACCCTATTGTTGGTGCAATTTGCACTAACGGTCAAACTCAAGTTTTGATGAATGACAAATAAGTTAAAGTTAGGTTTGTTGTGGGTTTAACCTCTTTAATAAGTGTGCAGGGCCGAAAGACTTAGAACCAGACACCAGGCTGAAGTCCAGGGTGGTTGAGCCCTGGCAGGAAGTCCAGTTGGGTCCGCGGAGCCTGACAACTGGCCGAAGACCAAGTTGGTTGAGACTTGGCAGAAAGACCAGGGTGGTTGAGCCTTGGCAGGAAGTCCTGGTGGGTTAAGAAGTCAAGTAGAGCTGCACAAGGTAAGTAAGGTAAGTCACTGGAGGAGCGAACCAGTGAGGACGAGTCCAATTTTGGACTTTAGGCGCAGTCCAGTCTAGACCCATGTGGGTGATCTAAACTGAGACATGGTTAGATCCTGGTCTGGGAGACAGGATCTAATTAACTTTAAACTTTATCTTAGTCCAAATAAATTGCGCTAAATCTGCTAATTGATTTATACCAATCAAATCCTAAATTATCATGAAGATTCTATTTCTTCAAATAAAAAATAAATATATATAATAATAATAATATTGTTTTCTTGCTATTGTCACGTTAAAGGATAGAAATTCCTTTTTACATTTATTTAAGCATTTGCCACGTTTAAGATAAAAGTTTCTTCATCTAAGCTTTTTGCCACGTAAATGCTCCATTGCATGCCACGTTCAAGGATAAGCTTCGGTGCAGGATATGAAGCAAAAAAATTCGGATCTTGGGATAAGCATCATACTCCTATAAAAGGGAATTGGGCGAAGCATTTTTTTTCATCGAAGCTCCAACAGAACTTTGAACCAACGTCCTTCTGCGGCAGCCCGAGCTTCGACACGACCACCTCCAATCTCTGCCGGAAGATCATTCCCAAAATCCGAATTCGCTCAGATTTTTCTACTATTGGGTAACGAAGATATTTATTTTTCTGCACTTAAATTTTGGAAGTGTGGGGTTGTCACACTTCCAAGTCTTTGTATTCGAATCTCTCAATCGGGGATTTTTGCCGGTCGAGGATTATAGTGAATTGCCCACAGGAAAGGTCCAAGGGACCTGGGCCTTCGAGTAGGAGTCGTCGACGGCTACCGAACGAAGTAAAAATTACTCGTGTCTTATTGCTTCGTATTCTTTTTCCGCTACGCACGCTTTTTCTAACTCTGGTTTTAAACGAACAATTTTTAAAAAAAAAGCACGTGATTCACCCCCCTCTCACGTGCACTCGATCCTACAGAGGAGCGAAACAACCTCGCCCATCGAGGTGAGATAAGTATGATCGCTGGTGGAGCTACGGATGGAGATTCCAATAAAGCCCGAAAAGCTCATGGCCGACGCTTGAAAACATATAGTGTCAACACTGGACGAAGAACCGACCTGGGCCCCAATATTTCTTTCGGGCCCCAAGACCTGGAAGGGGTAGACACCCCCCATGACGACGCCCTGGTCATCCGGGCCACGATCGCCAACTACGTGTTAAACTTCCTTGAGCGTTCAGCAGATGAAGGGGCAGAAGGGGGCGTCGCCGACTTCATCACTGAAACTGAAGGAGACGAAGGGGCAAATCCACCCCTTCGTCCTCCTATTCTCTTCTATATAATGGGTACGAGAACTTACCTGTGGAGTAGAGGTTTTGGCGTCCAAGTCGAAGCAAACAGTGAGAGCATCTGAGGGATTTGGTTGGTGGAGAAAACAGAGAAGCTTTCCGGTTGTGATCGCTCCTCCGACGCAAGTAA
>NW_027429348.1:0-1443 GCF_044706935.1 Curcuma longa | reverse complement strand
ATACCCGAATTTTCCTTCAATAAATTCTGGATAAATGGCTATGTAAATGATAGAATTATTAATGATAAAAATGAATAAACATTTAGGCAAAAAGAGAAATGGCCTAAAATATTTATTGTATGGGGTTAAAGGGCTTTTGCTAAAGAAAAGAAGAAAAAGGAAAGAAATGTGGAGGTGCCAGGGTTTGACCCTTAGACCTCCAATATGAAGCAAAGCCAAGCTAACCATATGGGATAGTAATGTAATCTTGTTAAAGGAAGGAGGGCAATGCTTGTTAAACCTGAGTTTTAATGAAAATTCATTTAAACCAAACGGAGAGGCAGAAGTGGGGTTAAGTCGTGGGGAAGTGGGGAGTTACGAACCTGCTCTCTCCTCTTTATAAACTCTCCCCTCGAGCCTTTCTCCCCTTTCGCTTCTGGTTCTTTCTCTCGTCTGCTTCCTTTTCTCTACTTTTCTTCTTCTCCTCTGACCGAAGGCGGCGCCAAGGCTGTCGAGTCCTCAGAAACACGAAGGAAGACTAGGGTATAACCTCTAGCAAGGTAAGTTCCCCTCACCTGCAAGATGATAGTTAACGTATGCTATGATGTTTTCCATGAACTGAGATGCTAAAACTGGAGTTATAATTCGTGTTAAAAGCTTTTGGATTTGCATGTTTATAATCTGCTTAGAGTTAAGTTTGTTCTTTATGTATGTATCTGTTAAATCGTGAAATCAGTAACGAGTATATGTCCTTGTATGGTTAATGTTTTGTTAAGATTTACAGTATGTGTAGTTAATTAGATTGTTACCGTATGATCATGTGTTAGTTTAACAAGATTCAAGGATATCGTATGAGTAGTTAATGTTAAAGAAAACTCGATATCATGTTAGTTAAATTAGACAGAACTTAGAAACCCGAGAAACCGAGAGCAGAAACCCTGGTAATCGACTCGTTGGTCGATTACCAGAGGGTGTAATCGATCGCCTGATCGATTACACGCTTTAAAGAGAAACGGAATTCGCGACTCTTAATCGATCACCCGATCGATTAAGAGGCTGTAATCGATCGGCTGATCGATTACGAGGCTGTAATCGATCTGTTGATCGATTACCAAGCCTACTGTGAACTCCGAATGAGAGCAATCGATCTTCTGATCGATTAAGCCTCTGTAATCGACCATGTGATCGATTACAGAGGTCTCTGTGATGAAAAATTGAACCGAAACCGACCATTTGATCTATTTAAAAGCCTACCATTGATCTTCTGATCGTTTGGAGGAGTATAGGTCCACTGTTTGGTTGGTTTAGGGGTTAATGAAGTTAAGTCTTATGAAAGAAGTACAACCAAACCTAAAATTTAGGTTTAAGTGTTGATTTAAGCACTATGCTATGAAAAGTGTTATGATGAATGGATGAAATGTGAATGTTCATTATGAAGAAAAGAAAGATGCATGGAACATTCAT
>NW_027429347.1:0-3340 GCF_044706935.1 Curcuma longa | reverse complement strand
ATTTGTCCTAGTCCATCTTAGTTGTAGCTACTATTTATAATTTATAAGGAACCGATCACATCTAATCTTCTATGTAAATACCACACTGTTGGGATGTATACCAGAATCCTAGCAGTGTAAATAAATATTCTGAAATAAGAATCACATTTGGTCAATATTTTGCAAGTGTCCATTTAATCTATATTGTAGATAAACATGGTGTGCGGAGTCACACACAGAAGACCATGTTATCAGTTCTTTATAGGTTATAAGCAGTGTTCACAACCAAGATGGATTGGACAAACCATTGGAGTGGTTGTAGTGTAATTCGGTCTTAGTCTGTCTTGACTATAGAGTTATACTAGTACACTAAGTGTGTATTGAACAGGACCATCTGAGGATTGTTCGATTTATGCTGACTATATAATCGAACTAAACCTCTGTTACTATAGATGTACATGCTCTTAATCCCGATATAATAATAAACACATGTGCTTAGTATGTACTTCTTTAATTCATCAAAGGGTGAGATTTAAATCGATAGATCAATAGGCCCGATGATTTGGGAAGTAGTATTATGTACATGGTGTGTTGTTGATTATAGAAGGAAACTGTGTCCTATAATCTAGGTTGATGATGTCCCTTGAGGAGCTCATAAGGATTATCATGTAAACCCTGCAGGTGGACCTTGTCCGCATGATAATAAGGTTGAGTGGTACTACTCTTGGATTAGAAGTTGATTAAATTCGAGTTGTCAGTAACTCATTTAATCGACGGACATACGATATCTTAAACACAGGGAGATTAATGTACTTATAGTAAGAAGGAGCCCATATTATAATATGGGATTGGTGCGGTAGTGCAATAATAACTCTCTAGTAGAATGAGTTATTATTGATAGACTTAAGCTATATGTTCGGTAAAGAACATGGGAAGCTTAAGCCTATCGGGAGACCAAAACCAATTTCTCCTCTAGGTCCCTGCTGTAGCCTCTGGATAAAACCTCGTATCGACTTAAGAAAATTATATGAAATTTCGGATAGGAAATTTTAAGAATTTCTAAAATTATTTTTCTGGAGAAAAATTTTGTTAAGAAATTCCGATTAAAATTTTCGTTACGAAATTATTAATTTTCTTCCGCAGAGAAAATTAATTATGATTTTTCTAATCAAATCTAGATGAGATTTGATTTGATAAGAATCAAATCTGGATGAGATTTGATTTGATTAGAATCAAATCTGAATGAGATTTGATTAGAAATCAAATCTGGATAATTAGATTTGATTTGATTAGAATCAAATCTGGATGAGATTTGATTTGATTAGAATCATAATTTTATCTCTTCCGCAGACAAAATTGGTTATGATTTTTCTAATCAAATCTGGAAAAGAAGATTTGATTTGATTATAATTATACCAAGTTTATGATTTAAATCATACCATATTTATGATACAAATCATACCAAGTTTGTGAGATGGCTAGGCTATAAAAGAGGAGGTTTGCAATGGGTTTTAGAGACACACGAAATAAACCTTTGGTGGCCGAGACTCTCGGTAGCCAACCTCTTTTTCTTCCTCTTCTCTTCTCACAAAGAGAAGGAAGGAAAGTTTGCTAGCCATCGGAGAGGAGAATTCTGGTGGAGAAATTCTCGAAGGATCGTTGCCCACACAACGTTCGAGAAAGAGGAGAGGAATACAGCAGAAGATCAAGAGGTCTTCGGGTACAAACTTCATCCTTCACAACAGTCTGAAGAAAGGTATAATTTCTGTTTCCACAATTAAATTATGCTTTTCATATTGGATCCTGTAAACCAAACACAAGAGCCCAATGATCTAAATGCGTCGATCAAACTTCGTTTGATCGACTATGAGGGCAACTTGAGATCGTTTTCGAAAAATTTTTGTTCTGCAAGAATCTACCGGAACGGTTTTTCAAGACTTTCCCATCACACACACCATGTTAAATTAAGTGGACAACTACATTACATAAGAAATGCAATATTTGACTAAGGTGATTCTCATTTCAATATCATTGCAAAATAGATGTTTATACAAAAAGCATGGCTTATAGTATACATCTCAACAATCTCTCACTTATACTAAAAGACTATGCTGCCATAAACGTTATCATACATCTGATTCTCATCTCCTCCACATGTCTATCAAACGCTTTCGCTGGAAGGGCCTTCGTGAAAGGATCTGCTAGGTTATCTGTTGATGCAATCTTGGCGACGACAACTTCTCCTCGCTTTACAATGTCTCGTATCAGGTGGTACTTGCGCTCGATGTGTTTACTTGCTTTATGGGCTCGTGATTCCTTCAAGTTTGCTACTGCACCACTATTATCACAATAAATTATGATAACTTTGGGCAAATCAGGAATCACATCTAAGTCCATTAAGAAGTTCCTCAGTCATACAACTTCTTTAGCTGCCTCTGTCACGCCCCGGGAAGGCTGTCCGAAAAATTTCGGCAGCATCTCCCCTGTAACTGTGACAGAATTCCTGAATACAAACAATGATACTCAGCCACAGGCGGCTGAAATAGGACTACTCGTCCAATCAATACACACAATCACATATCCATGCAAAACTAACGCCTACACGGCCATAACCACTAACATCACATGCAAAAATATCCACAATAAGCAAAATCGACGAAACGAAAAGCAAACATCGTAAATCCGAACTACGAATGCCACGAATACAAACCAACACAATATAGTCCATGTCTATGAAGTATAAAATCTATACTCAACCACTACATAACCCTCTGGAGTGAGATGAGATAGCACCAGCCGGCTGAAACTCCAAGCTCCAAGTACCTATCTGCTACCTGGGGAGAAAACATAACAACCCCAGGGTCTGGGTAGTGAACATTAGATGCTCAGTGGGTACAGGAAGAAGTTCATGTAAGGTACAACAGTAGGAATAATATAAGAATCAAACTGAAAGGAGCAGGAATAGAACTGAGTAAGAAATAAAGTACAGTTAACAGGTACGTATCATCATGGATCCGAGTATATCAACAAAACAGAATAGGTATAAATCCTATTGTACAACATGTATAGATAATCAACAGGTATCATGAATCAAAGGTATATCATGGTATATCAAGACTGAGTCATACTGTGCAACAGATGAAGAAATCTACATGTATCATGTATGGCATGGCACGCAAGTGCAACAATCATAGTATATTAATGCAGCAATCATAGCATGTGACTAAAGTAAACTATCCATATATATATCAACCTACCAACGGTGCATGTAAATCAGTAACAACCATAGCCAATCAAATGCAAGTCCTGTCTGCACTCGCCACCCCCAGTCACCCCCATAGGGCAGTGAAGCTGAGGCGCC
>NW_027429346.1:0-1113 GCF_044706935.1 Curcuma longa | reverse complement strand
TGTTGGGATGTATACAAGAATCCTAGCTATCAATGTAAATAAACATTCTGAAATGAGAATTACTTTTGGTCAATGTTTGCATTTAGTTTTTATGCAAGTGTCCACTTAATCTATATTGTAGATAAACATGGTGTGCGGAGTCACACACAGAAGACCATGTTATCAGTTCCTTATAGATTATAAACAGTGTTCACAACCAAGATGGATTGGACAAACCATTGGACTGGTTGTAGTGTAATTTGGTCTTAGTCTGTCTTGACTATAGAATTACACTAGTACACTTAGTGTGTATTGAGCAGGACCACCTGAGGATTGTTTGATTTATACTGACTATATAATCGAACTAAACCTCTGTTACTATCGATGTACATGCTCTTAATCCCAATATAATAACAAACACATGTACTTAGTATGTACTTCTTTGATTCATCAAAGGGTGAGATTTAGAGCGATAGATCAAAAGGCCCGATGAGTTGGGAAGTAGTATTATGTACATGGTGTGTTGTTGATTATAAAAGGAAACTGCGTCCTATAATCTAGGCTGATGATGTCCCCTTGAGGAGCTCATAAAGGATTATCATGTAAACCTTGCAGGTGGACTTAGTTCCGCATGATAACAAAGGTTGAGTAGTACTACTCTTGGATTAGAAGTTGATTAAATTCGAGTTGTTAGTAACTCATTTAATTGACGGAGCATATGATATCTTAAACACAGGGAGATTAATGTACTTATAGTATGAAGGAGCCCATATTATAATATGAGATTGGTGCGATAGTGCAATAATACTCTCTAGTGGAATGAGTTATTATTGATGGACTTAAGTTGTGTGTTCAAGAGGAACATGGGAAGCTTAAGCCCATTGGGAGATCAAAACCAATTCTTCCTCGAAGTCCCTACTGTTGCCTCTGGAAATCCTTGAATCCACCTCAGGAAGAATTCATGTAACCTTCGGAAGAATTCTTGAAGACCTCTTCGGAGACCTTCGGAAGAATTTTTGAAGACCTCAGAAGACCTTGGAAGATCTCCGGATGAATTCTAAAAAGAATTCTGTGAGAAATTTCGGATAGGAAATTCTTGTATTTATAAAAGAAAATTTTTGAAATTTTCTTTAG
>NW_027429345.1:0-1158 GCF_044706935.1 Curcuma longa | reverse complement strand
GAACCCTCGACTCAACCAAACCTTTAATTGCTTAAGGTTGATCGAATCGTCTTAGAGTCCCTTTTTAAATTCATTTTTCTTATCATGAAACCCTAATACCTTGATCATCTTAGAAGTACACCAAGACAGGTTTAAACCCATTAACTAGGTCTAACCTTAGTCTTTAGTTCTCCTTCATGAGTTGGCCGAACCTCCCATGGTTTGAAACCATGGGTTAGGTTCAACCATTTGCTCTTCTAAGCTTGGTTAAAGTTTCCTTTAATCCTTGGAACCCATTGTTAGGATTGGATCTTTTATTAGTTCCCTTGTCATGGTTGGCCGAACCCCTTCTAGGTTCAAAACATTGAATTAATTTGAATGTAACTACATTAGGCCTTAACCCATCATAAGAGTTTTCTTATTACTTAGCCTTCACACCATGGTTTAGGTTTAGGCTAGCTTATTCCTTTTCTTTCCAAATCTGGCCGAACCCTAGGTGTTCATACACCCATGGATTAATTCAAACCTAGCTACCTCAACACTTGTAGCATACTAAGAACCCATTACATCTCATTTGAACCCAACATCAAGTTGAAATTTTGACCTTACCTTCCTAATCATGGTGTGGCCGAATGGTCTAAGCCATGCAACATGGAGTGGATTCAACTAATTGAACCTTAACACATGTTAAACTACCTCTTAACCACATCATCATAATTTCTTTGCAATATATATATATCATGCTTAACAAGGTGTAAATTGCAAATCCTAACATTTAATCATGTGGTAACAACAAGTTTTGGTTTAAACATTCTCATGATGATTTGATACATACTTAATCCTTTATATTGCATCATCATTTATTATTCGTAGACATGGTAGGTTTTAAACATAACTTTAGAACTAGTACATAAACACATAGCCGAAATTCAAGCATCATGGAAACCCTAAGTTCTAACCTCAATGACTCATCCCTTTCACCATACATTCATATTTCATTTGGAGTATAACTTGTTCAATAACATGGTTTTGAAACCCTAAATTACCATGGCCGAGCCTCATAAAAAACAATTCATGTATTAGATTTAACCATGAAACCTCTAGATGATCTTAAGAGTTTATCATCACAAACATGGGCATGAATAAGCTTTGAAATCATGGCCGAAAGCATTTAGGAAA
>NW_027429344.1:0-3693 GCF_044706935.1 Curcuma longa | reverse complement strand
CTACGATGAGCTTCCTCGCTCTTTCGGCCCAGGACGAACCGAACCAAAGCGACTACGACTCGGACGACGAAAGTCACGGATCCGTATCCATTTTTGAAGGCCCGAACTCCACTGTAAGTGATCGAGGCTTTTTTCAATAATAATTAGTTTTAGTAAAAAATTAGCTAAGGCTGATGCCTTGGTTGAATCACTCCAAGAGGAGTTAATAGTCCTCAAGAAGAAAGTCAACACTGAGCCACCGACTCAAAGCGATTCGATTGAGGATTCGATTCGAGGAAGAAAATGCTCAACTGAAGATTCAATTCGGTGAACTCAGAAGATCGCTTGAACAATTCACCTCCGGGTCCAAGTATCTGGATATGATGCTTGGATCATAGAAGGCTCGATACAATCGATCGGGCATCGGGTATGCGGCTAAAAATAGGTCATTCATTACACTTACATGTAGAAACTAAACAAGAGTCCAAGCGTGGGTTCCGAAGTCACGATTGGTTGATCCAGTCGGACTGAACCAATACTGCATTCCCAAGGATCAGGTTCACTTGGTTCGATCAATCAAGTGGCATGATCCGGGGGAACCAAATCACATTATTTGATTTCTTGTTTAATTTAGATTTACTTTTCTGCAATAGAAAATTAGGTTAAACTAAGGACCAACTTGATTAATACTTGTCGACCTGATACCAGGGTGGGGTGAGATGATAGTACGTCAAGGAAGTTAGGTTAACTAATCAAGGGTAAAGAGTACCTGAATTGTTTCACTTAGTCAAACCAAACTGACCAAAGCTACCTCGCCACATCCTAGACTAGTAGACCAAGGTTTATCAACAAGTTGGTTAAATATACAATTTCTTAAGTTGATCTTATCTTAGAAAGTGGTCGTTGCTCTGATATCCAAGAAGGCCTCTGTGCCTCGCCACTGCCTGGAGATCAAGTTTTAAAATGTGTATTTAATCAATTGACGGTTAAACCTGAATCTGACTCAAGGTTAATCAAATATAGATACCTCTCACAATAAATCAAGATAAAATTAAAAAATCATCTCACAATGAACCCATAGGATCACTAATTGATCATCTACACTAGATGAGATGAATAGGTAATAATATTATCAAATGAACCCAACAAATTAAAAATTATTTTAAAAATTAATTAACTTAAAAAATTATTTTAAAAATTTAATTTACTTAAAAAATTATTTTAAAAATTTAATTAACTTAAAAAATTATTTTAAAATTTTAATTAACTAAAAAATTATTTTAAAAATTTAATTAACTTAAAAATTATTTTAAAATTTTAATTATTGCCATCTTTATCTATTCTGTTGCCATTCCTGTTATTTGTCGTAGTTATTTAGATACCTTTGATATCGATGTTTGAAACTTGTTGTTTGACCTTATGATGATCTACTATTACTATGTTGATACTTTTGTTATCTGTATCCTCCATTATGCTGATACTGGTAGGATTCATAGATTGATACATGTTGAATGAACTTTGATTGACTTATCTACTGTAGGAAAACCTTATTGTATCATTGACCTTGTTGACTTCTTTTGACACCTGTTGAACATGCTAATTAACCATAGTTATTACATGTTGGGATGATCATCATGCATCCATACTTAGTTGTAGATGTTGTGGACAATATTGTTGGCTGTTCTTGTTGGCTCTTGCCCAGCACCGTGTTGTGGTGAGATTCAGTGGCATGAGCATACTTGCACTATTGTTGGGTTCAACCAGGACTAGCTATATAGCCCTCCTGCTACACTCCCCACTAGATTAGTGGTGGTTTGTTGTTGGAGCTTGTGCAGTATGTCTTGTTTGGCCCCTCAGTTCACTGTGCTTTGGGAGAGTGACTGGGGAAAGCAGAGTGCGGATAGAGACTTGCATTTGTTTGCGATGGTTGCTACGTATTTTCCATACATTCGTTGGTAGGATTACTATATAGTTTATTTTAATCATATGTTTACGACTGTTGCATTTGTTTACTATGTTTGTTGCACTTGTGTGACATTACATACATGATCGCATGTACCTGATACCTATACCTGTTGTGTAGTACTACTCTTTCCTTGTTATTTCAGTTGAGTTCCCATGCTCGATCACCATGATCTTTGTGATCTGTTGTTACCCATTACCTGTTGATTAGTGTCTATTCTTCTGTTTATCTTTTTATGCACTTCTATTATTCTATATCCACTAAGAATCTAATGCTCACTACCCAGACCTTGGGGTTGTATTATTTTCTCCCTAGGTAGCAGATAGATTACTTGGAGTTTGGAGTTTCGATTCAACTGCTGCTGTCTCACATCAGGAGTGTTGAGATGTATACTAAAAGCCTAGCTTTTGTATAAACATCTGTCTTGAAATTGTTGGGTTGCAAGGGTGCAAACATAGTCCCACATCTAAAGTACATGGAAAAGATCATGAGGTTAAAATGATGGAAAGTATCTCCATTGGTATGAGGCCTTTTGGGGAGAGGCCAAGAACAAAGACATGAGGGCTTAGGCCCAAAGTGGATAATATCATACCATTGTGAAGATATTTTGATTCCATCGGTTCTCAACAAGTGGTATCAGAGCGAGACCGCTCTTCACCAGATTAACCGCCGGATGAGCCATGATCCAGATCTAACCATGTGGTTTGAACCTTAAACAAAGGAAGTGGGTGCTCCCGTGTCTGAATCAAAAGGACCAGACACCAGGTGAGAAGTCCTAGTAGGTCGGGTGGACCGAGGGGCAAAAAGTCCTAGTTACGACTAGGTAAAAAGTCCTAGTAGGTCGGGTGGACCGAGGGGCAAAAAGTCCTAGCTGCGGCTAGGTGGGAAGTCCTAGTAGGTCGGGTGGATCGAGGGGCAAAAAGTCCTGGTGGGTCAAGGATTCAGACATCAAAAATGACGTTGAGGGGGGCCTGTGGTCCTTTATTTGAGGGGAGGATTGATGGGTTGCAAGGGTGCAAACATAGTCCCACATCTAAAGTACATGGAAAAGATCATGAGATTAAAAGGATGAAAAATATCTCCATTGGTATGAGGCCTTTTGGGGAGAGTCCAAGAACAAAGCCATGAGGGCTTAGGCCCAAAGTGGACAATATCATACCATTGTGGAGATATTTTGATTCCATCGGTTCTAACAGAAATAATATGAAATAAGAATCACATTGGTCAAATGTCTGCATTTTATATAATGTAGTTGTCCACTTAATTTATATTGTAGATAACATGGTGTGTGGTGTCACACACAGAAGATCATGTTATCAGTTCCTTATAAATTATAAATAGTAGCTCACAACCAAAATGGATAGGGACAAACCATTAGAGTGGTTGTAGTGTAATTAGTATTAGTTTATCTTGACTATTAAATTACATTAGTACACTTTGTGTGTATTGAAGCAGGACCGTTTGAGGTCGTTCGATTTATACTGATTATATAATCGAACTAGACCTCAGTTATCATGGATGTGCATGCTCTTAATCTCGATATAATAACAAGCACATATACTTAGTATGTATTTCTTTGATTCATCAAAGGATGAGATTTATCTCGTTAAATCAAAAGGCCCGATGAGTTGGGAGATAATGCTATGTATATGGTGTGTTGTTGATTATAGAAGGAAATTGTGTCCTATAATCTAGGTTGATGATGTCCCCTTGAGTAGCTCAAAAGGATCATCATGTAAACCCTGCAGGTG
>NW_027429343.1:0-1448 GCF_044706935.1 Curcuma longa | reverse complement strand
TGTAGGATCGCTGGAACACACTAGAGGGGGGTGAATAGCGTGTTGTCGCTTTTCGAACTTGTTCATTTTTTATCAAAGTACTAGCAGTGGAATATTAGAAAACACACAGGGATACTTGGATTTTACTTGGTTCCTAACCCCCCAGGGTTAGTACATCTAAGGCCTATGTACGGGAGGCGCCCGTCCACTAGTGGTCTCCTTTCCGAACCTTGTTCGGAGGCGGAGAAACCCGTCTTACAGTCCGTAAATAATAACAACAATAAAGAACAGAATATAAAGACAAGTAAAGTAAAATGCAAACACTAGTTGCCGATCTAGAAGTCCTGAGCGCCGCGCACTCCTCCTGGATCTTCCCCGGTTGCAAGCGTTTGGCCTCGTTCGCGTTCAGAAACCCCACTAGCCGGAGAGGAGAACTTGTGAATTGATATCTTCCATCTGTGCACGTTCACCTTCTTTTATAGGGCACTCGAGTCGACTCCAACTGGGATCTTGAGTCGACTCGAGTCTGACGTGGAGCTTGCCGATAATTTTTTCTTTCTGCTGCGTTATCCGGACTTCGAGTCGACTCGAGTGACCATTCAAGTCGACTCCATCTTGAGTCAACTCAACCCTTATCTCAAGTTGACTCTAGTAACTTTTGCTCAGGTTTGAAAGGCCTCTGAGAGAGCTTTGAAACGCATCCGACCGTGCCTCGTTCTGAGTCCCGAGTCAAAAGTTATGACCTGTTGAAGTTGGACTCCTCATGTGTTGCCCCTGCATCATGGTTCCTGCAAGACAAGTATGCAAACAAAGCAACACAACCTATCCTTATTTTGTGGGTCTAACTTCAGATTTCTACCGAAATCCTGGGTTAGTCTGACGCCTACCATTCCACTCCAGGAACGCGCCCTTACCCACTCCACTCAGGAGAATTTACCTTTGCCAACCAAGTCCTCCTGACTTGTTGGACTTTTGCTCGGCTTTGTCCTCAGCCCCCAGGATTTGTGCTGCGGCTCGGTCCTCTCTGACCAGCCCAGACTTCTGCTGTGACTCGATCCTCCAGATCAGCCCAGACTTCTGCTGCGACTCGGTTCTCCAAACCAGTCCAGACTTCTGCTGCGATTCGGTCCTCCAGACCAGCCCAGACTTCACCTGGTGCTTCGACTCTGCCAAGACTTCTGCCTGATCCTCCAAACCAGGACTTCCCTTTGCCTAACCTACAACTAGGACTTTCCCTTGCCTAGCTTCACTTACCAGGACTTCCCTTGCCCAATCGTCCAGATCAGGACTTCCACTGCCTAGTCTAACCGACTAGGACTTCTCGCTAGTCATCTGACTAGACTTCACTCACTTCCACACATCCAAACATCAAGTCCTGTTTGGATCAACCCTTGATCAAACTGACCAGACTTAGGTGTATTGTCAAACATCGAAACCCTAGGAAAGATCTAGTGCTTCTTGCACCAACA
>NW_027429342.1:0-4294 GCF_044706935.1 Curcuma longa | reverse complement strand
GAAGAAGAGAAGCAGCAGAAGAAGAGACTACATCGCGATCGGCTCGGGAAGAAGAAGAAAAGGAGCGCTGCGTCGGTTTCATGCGGAGAAGGAAAAACTGCTGTCGGTTTCGCGAGAAGTAAAAACTGCGCCGGGCGAAAGAGGAGGAGTCGCGCGAGGGGTTTGGTTAACGGATTTCTAATGGGTTTCGGGTTTTAAACCCATTAACCATTAACTTTTTTTTTAACCGTATTTTACATATACTGATATGATTATCTAGTGTGCAGGGAGCACAGGAAAGTCCTAGTTGAGGCTATTCAAAGTAAGTCACAGTTAAGGCTAGGCAAAGTAAGTCCTAGTTAAGGCTAGGCAAAGGCAAGTCTTGGTTTGGAAGATCAGACAGAAGTCTTAGCTGTTAGATTTGAGAGGTGTTCTAAGGCAATCACCTTACGGTTATACTATTTATTGGATAAATAGCAATTCACTATTTGAGTGCACATTCCATATGTGTTTGATTGGATCTTAAACTCAAATACTGAATGTTCGTAATACGATTCATAGCATGAGAGAATTTGTGATTGGATCACAACTCGTGAGCATCTCTACATGTGCAATTATGAATGTATTGAAATTATCCCTAGTCGAGGAATTGATGAGCACGGACGTCATCGATTCTGTCGAGACTAGCACGTTTAGACTCCTTGGTTAACCAAGCAGCCGATCTCACTGCTGGAGATATTGGATGTTGAGAGTTAAACGTGGATGCTGGTTAAAGGTAACCAGTTCATTGGAGTGACCTGCCTTGAGACTTCATATGGTTCTATTCATATGTCAATGAAGATCTCAGTGCAGCTTAAGTGCGAGTTTCCTTTGACTTGCGGTATTCAAGTCACCTTGGTCATGGAGGCTTATACTTTGACATCTTAAGCAAGCATCTCCGAGGAGGTGTGGACCCGAGATGATTGGGTATAAGTCGAAGTGCCCGAAGGTGTTTGAATAGCCCACAGAGGATTCACCGCTCCTTGAAAAAGGAGACGTATACCTTGCGGCCGCTTGTCAGGATTGTTACTAAAAGTCTTTGGCCAAAGTATTACATGTTAAGAGTATAGTACTCTTGGACACATGTACAAGTAACTTGAATCCACAGGATAAGAAAGCAGCTTGGGCTAGGTGTGACGTAGTCAGCCTAGTGGGGACCGACACATAGACCATGTCCTGAACCAAGCGGGTATAAGACGGTGAAAGGAATGAGGCACGATTCAGTGTAGCTGCTGAAAGGTTTAGAAGATGTTCTACAATCAATCGTTGATTTTTTGATTAATTAGGGATCATGATGTACTACTAGGTGCCACTCATGATCATTCTGTAATTAATGGTTAATTACAGACGACCAACATAACCCGGAACCTATTGGGTCACACGCATAACAAGTTCTCTGAAAGACTTAAAATGAGTTTGAGAATTAGATTCTCAGAATGAGAGAAGATAAAGTTTGGTTGGATTAGACAAAGGACAAAATGATGAAATTCATCTTATGAAGACGAAATGAACAAAATTGATTTCGTTTAAATTGGAGATCGTTTGGTTAGTGAACCAAATGATTCAATTTTGAACCAAAATTGAACCAACTTGGTTTGGCTCATGATGGAAGAGATTTTGGCAGAACAGATGCGATGAGAAGCTTCATCTTGTGAAGACGAATTGAACAAAACTGATTTGGGTCAAATCGGAGATCGTTTGGTTATTAAATCAAGTGAACCAAATTTGAATCTGATTGCCTACAGTAACATAAGCTGAATCTGGTTCAGCTGGGTTAATTTTCTGCCCGGTTCATCTCTGCCCACTCCAAAAATCCCTAGGGCACTGTAGCTTCCTCAATAAAACCCCAAATCGTAATTTTGGTTCAGGAGGTGCGAGAAACCAGAGTTTTGGCTCTGTTCATCTTCCTCGCGAAGACGCCGCCCGAAACCCTAAGGCGCCGGCGTCCTGGGATCCTGAGCACAGTGGCGACGGTCATAGCCGACCATCCGCCCGATGGTCGTCATGCATGAGGAGGCTTTTGGCTGGTTGCGGCATGGCAAGCGCGAAGAGGATTCCAGTGGGTTGCGATGTGGAAGGCGCGGAGAAGGCTTCCGGCGGACGCAGGCTTGGCTTCCACTGGTCACGACCTATCGCCTGCCGATCGCGTGCGTCCTTCTACCGGTCGCTCGTGGCTTCCACCGATCGTCGGTTCTGGAGGAGGGGCAGGGAGTAGATCGTCGGAGGAGAAGGAGCGGAGCTTGAGCACCAGCCTCTCCTCCTTGAGCGCGGCAGCTTCTCTCAACCATCGCCTCTGATTCTTCCCGTGAAACTCTGTTGGGCGTTTTTCATCTTATTAACTCCGATAGACCATTACATGAAATAGGAGAAAGACTTCTGTTTGGACAGCGGCTTCAACCACACTTCCTCTGTTTTAACTGTGGAGGAAGTAGGAGAAAGTCTTCTATTTGGACAACGACTTCGACCGCACTTCCTTGTTCTTGACCGTGAGGGAGGAAAAGTCTTCTGTTCGGGCATGTGAAGTCCTATTTTCGGCTGTGTAAAGGAGCGATGTATTAGGGTATGTTCCAGTTCATTGTTCGATCATCGAAAATTATCTCTGATTATCGGACAGGTTTTTCGGTCTATCGACTTCCGGGAGCTTACGAAGCTTCTGGAGATTATTCCATTCTTGTCAGAAACATTCCGATCATTTGTCGCTAAAATCGACGGTCAATGATTGACCACCGAAACTACATTGGGAATACGATTGTCGGTGATCGTTAGAAAACTTCAGAAACGATCGCGAGAATTGTTGCGGGTTTCCAAATAGCTTCGAGTATTCGATACGTCATTGACCATCGGCTAGTACCGAAAACGATGACGTGACTCGTTGCTTTGAAATTGTTCAGACGAGAGCTTGGTGTGGATCACCAGTAGAGGCGGAACTTTGACAAGGACTGCTCGATTGATGCCAAATTCACTCAACACCATCAATAAGGTATACATTGAATAATTTATTATTTTATAAAATTTTAAATTTAATCATGCCTTGTGCCTATTGTTTTTCCTGTATTTGTATGCGTGTATTATACTAATTTTTTATTAATTATTTTGTTATTTTTGTTGTGCACGTTTGTAAAACATGTAAATACGTGCATTGCACCGGGACGATCCCAACAGTGGTATCAGAGTTTGATAGTGCAAGACCTACGCGTAAAATGGTTTCACGTGTAGTAGTTAGTCGTAAATTTAATTTAGAAATTTTTGAGATTTTAATTTAGAATTTCACAAATTATAGAAATTTCTTAATCGGTTAAGAATTTTCATTAGGAAATTTGTTTCCTAATTAATTAGATTTTAATTAAAGTTTTATTTCCGAATATAGAGGAAATTTATAATTTAATTATAATTTCTAATTATAGAAGTTTCCTAATTGGTTAGAAAATTTCCGTATTAGGAAATTTATTTCCTAATTAATTAGATTTTTTAATTAAAAATTTATTCTAGAAATAAAATATTGAAGATTGGACTCATACTTTTTATGAGAATTTTTTAATTGTTAAAAAAATTTGGATTAGGAAATTTATTTCTTAATTAATTAGATTTTCTTAATTAAACATTATATTTTCTAAAAATAAAATTTATGATTAGATAAGAAGATTTATTTCCTAATCTAATTAAAGAATCTTGATTTGTGAATTTTAAATTTTTTTATCATATTTTATTAAATTAGATTTACGACAATTACGGGGCTGGAAATAATCCTAATTAATTGCATTGATTATGCCATGTTATATAATTTACCATGATTAGTTGCATTAATTATGTCATGCCATTTATTGCCATGTCATGTAGATAATTTATTATTTGCATGAAAAAAAGGATGAGACCTGGAAATCCCTTATAAATAATTAAAGCTAACACCTTCCGTTAATATGGTTAGAACTGGAGTTTAATTTCTTGTTTGAGTTGTTGGGCTCTCTCCAAGCTCGGCTTGAAATTAAACATGTTAGAACCATTGAGATATGATCTCACGATTAGCGGATTGACTTTAACTTGAAGCAGTGATTTGTTGGACTCTCTCAAAGGTCAACGTGGATAAAGGTGAAGTTGGGTGTTATACATATGATGTATACGTGTTAATGCGTTAACAACCCGATGTTTATGCGAATATTCAATTAGTTGATAGCATAATGTGATAGTTATGTATACGTGATACATAATCGGTATTTGATACCTACCATTGTAGCTAAGAATGACTTGTTGGACTTTCTCCAAGGTTGTTCTTATCTAT
>NW_027429341.1:0-2469 GCF_044706935.1 Curcuma longa | reverse complement strand
ACTGTAGCGTCCATCTAGGCCCACGTAAGGGCGGGCGTTACATCTTAGGTACGGCCAGAAGAAGTGGTGGCTCTGTTCAGGGGCACGGCCATGTCTTTTAGGCACGCTCCAGAAGGGCCTTGTCTATGTTTAAAGGCACGGTCGTGCCTTTGAGGCACTGCCAAAGCCTGTTTCTTCACGTTTTGCAGGGCACAGCTGTGCTTGGGAGACACGGCCAACAGTAGGGACTCCTCTGATGAGAAACACGGCCGTGCCTTGTGGGGCACGGCCAGCAGTATCTGGTCTTCTGTTAGGAGGCACGACCGTGCTTGGGAGGCACGGCCAAACCTTGGCTCTCTTCTGTTCTGAAGCACGGCCGTGTCTGGTAGACACGACCTTGCCTGCTGCTGAAGGGGGATGATGGCACGGCCGTGCCTGTGAGGCACGGCCAGGGCTTGTTGATGATCTGCTTGTAGACACGCCCGTGCCTTGTGAAGCACGGCCAGGAAACTGATTAGACACGGCCGTGCCTATGAGGCACGGCCCTGTCTTGCCTTGTATTCAATAGTTGTTCCGATTTGCCCGATTTTGCTCCATCTTCCATCCTGAAACAAGTAAAAATGAGAGCAGATCTCCGAACTAGGAAATGTAAGATATATGCCTAAATGCACGGATTAGGGATGCAATACACACAAGATATAACCATAAAATCAGAAAGATGTGCAAATAAAGTGTAAATACGAATATAAACCCTATGCACATCAGAGTCGACTATGATAGAATGTGGGAAGACGATCCTAGAACTTCGGATTCCTCGAGATATTGATTGATTGACTTGGATCCTCTACCATTCCTCAATAAATGCACAATTGTAGGGATTCTAACCAAATTATCCAATTAGACCTCATCAGGCTTCCTCGGAATAAATCAATGGTGTTCTAATGTTACTATTGTCGGTTTGAGATGACTCTAGATAGCCAGGTTTATGGCATTCCCGCTATCACTTGGGCGCTCCAGCGTGCTCCTAGATGTCCTACCTCTGTCATCGAGTATCCGTTTAAAGACCTCTCCCCAACAATGAGTAACCGTTAGCTATCCCTCATAAAGACTCATTATAGCCTAAGCAATTCCTTGGAAGGTCCGGTTAAAGGCTTTCCTCCTGTCACGAGGCACCCCAAGTGTACGATTCTAAGAATCTTCAAACCACAAATTATCTCGACCCTTATTGATTCATATCATTCACAAGCATATCATCAAACAAGTATAAGGCACAAATCCACAAAACAATTATACAATCATATCATAGAACATGGTAGATTAACAAATCCAAATTTACAATCATCCAATAACCCCCATTCCTCCTACATCCTAGAATCTGGAAGACTACTCCATAGCGGGGAGGTTACAATATAGAGAAGAAAGTGAAAAGTACATCCTATTCCAAGAATCTAAGAAGAAAAATAAGAAATAGGACTTATCGATGAGGTTCTTCTTCTCCCGACTGCAATTTCTACTAAGATGGGGCGTGGATGTGATGGAGTGTCTGGACGGATGAACGGATCATCGAATCTTGCTCCAGAATGAGGCGTCGGTGGCTCTAGCACGCTCCGGTGGCTCTCCAAGGTCTCCCCCCCTTTCAGGGTACTTAAGGGGGTCTATTTATAGGCCTCCACGAAATTGCCCTATGAACAGCCAGGCACGCCCCCGTCACATGGCCGTGTCTGGGAGATACGGCCATGTGTGGTCACCCTACTGTAGTGGAGGCACGGCCAGGCAGAGTTGTGGTTCTGAGTAGGAGGCACAGCCAGGGGCAAACTCTCCTCTATTAGGAAGCACGGCCGTGCCTTGGAGGCACGGCCAGGGGCAGACTCTCCTCTGTTGGGAGACACGACCGTGCCTTGGAGGCACGGCCTTGGCTTGGCATGGCTCTATGGAGGAAGCACGGACATGTCTGAGAAACACGGCGATGTCTTGGCTGTTGCAGGAGGAAGGCACGGCTGTGCCCGTGGGGGCACGACCGTGCCTGTGGGGCACGACCTGAACTTGTTGAGCTTCTGTTTGAGGGCACACCCGTGCCCTTGAGGCACGGTCTCAGGAGGTGATAGACACGCCCGTGCCTATGAGGCACGACCCTGTCTTGCTTGTCTTCAAATGGTACTCCGTTTCGCCTATTTTGCTCCGTTTCCATCCTGTAATCACACAAATACATGAGCAGTCCTCCGAACTAGGAAATATGGAATACAATGCCTAATGCACAGATAAAGGATGTAATGTACGCAAGATATAGTATGAAAAGCAGAAAGATTTACGAATAAAGTATAAGAAACATTTATAAACCCTACGTACATCACGCCCCCTCTGCCTGACGACGTGCCTCCACCCGCTTCTCCTCTTCTCCCTTGCTGATGTCGCGGTTGCCGCCTCTAGTAGTTCGCAAAAAGGCCAGGTGAGCTTTGCTCCCTCCCCCAGTTGGGATGTATACCAGAATCC
>NW_027429340.1:0-36943 GCF_044706935.1 Curcuma longa | reverse complement strand
AGAAGTGATCAAATCAACAAGAAGAGCAAGAGGTTGAATAATATATTCTACTATCACTCTTTTACTTTCTACTTCATATTCTTCTTTTTCTATCACTCTAGTGCTGACTTGAGTGTCAGAAGGGTCATACCAAGATACATCTTAGTTCTCTTCTAACTGTTGGGTTGCAAGGGTGCAAACATAATCCCACATCTAAAGTACATGGAAAAGATCATGGGGTTAAAAGGATGGAAAGTATCTCCATTGGAATGAGGCCTTTTGGGGAGAGCCCAAGAACAAAGTCATGAGGGTTTAGGCCCAAAGTGGACAAGATCATACCATTGTGGAGATATTTTGATTCATCGGTACTAACAAGTGGTATAAGAGCGAGACCGCTCTTCACCGGACTAACCACCGGATGAGCCATGATCCAAATCTAACCATGTGGTTGAACCTTAAAATAAAGGAAGTGGGTGCTCCCGTGTTTGAATCAAGAGGATCAGACATCAGGTGAGAAGTCCTAGTAGGTCGGGTGGATCGAGAGGCAAAAAGTCCTAGTTGCGACTAGGTGGGAAGTCCTAGTAAGTCGGGTGAACCGAGGGGCAAAAAGTCCTAGCTGCGGCTAGGTGGGAAGTCCTAGTAGGTCGGGTGGATCGAGGGGCAAAAAGTCCTGGTGGGTCGAGGATTCAGACATCAAAATGACGTTGGGGAGCCTATGGTCCTTTGTTTGGGGGGGGGGATTGTTGGGTTGCAATGGTGCAAACATAATTCCACATCTAAAGTACATGGAAAAGATCATGGGATTAAAAGGATGGAAAGTATCTCCATTGGAATGAGGCCTTTTGGGGATAGCCCAAGAATAAAGTCATGAGGGCTTAGGCCCAAAGTGGACAATATCATACCATTGTAGATATATTTTGATTCCATCGGTACTAACACTAACCTCTTATTAATCCCTCTTAGGGAAGCAACCTCGCTAAAGGTTAATCTCATTGAAGGTCAATCTCGTTGAAGATCGACCTCTCCAAAAGCCAACCTCACTGAAGACCAACCTTACTTAAGCCACCCTCATTAAAGACCAACCTTGTTGAAGCCAGCCTTGCTAAAGCCTGATCTCGTTGACCTCACTAGAAGCTAACCTCGCTTAAGATCAACCTCGTTGAAGCCGACCTCGCTAAAGGTCGATCTCATTGAAGGTTGATCTCATTGAAGGTTGACCTCGTTGAAGACTAACCTCACTAGAAGCCAACTTCACACAAGGTCAACCTTGCGGAAGGTTCGAACCTTGTCAAAAGTCGGCTCGCTAGAAGTTGACCTCATTGAAGATCGACTCGCCAGAAGCTAACTCATTAGAAGTCGACTCGCTCAAAGTTGACTTGTAAAAGCTGAGTCAGTAGAAAGCTAGTAAAAGTTTGCACCAGCAACTATTGATTGGCCTCAGTCAACCCATCCCTTGATCTCGAACCGGATCATGGATGTTTGTCATCATCCTAACTTGATCTCCAACTTCAATTTTCATGAACATTGTGAACTCCAGATCCAATCAACACAACAAAGCTTATATACTTGATGCACCAACATCAAATACATACCTAAATTACATTGCTAAATCATCAAAACAACAAAGTCAAACCTAACTACAAAGGTGAAACCATTTTCCTAATAGCTACTATAATGCCTAAGAAGTTAAACAACAAATATAGTTGATTTCATTAGGGGTGGTATACTATACTGTACTGAATTTTTTATACGATACTATGTAAAAATTTCAATAAGGAAAATATATACTAATACCATACCAACAATTTGATATATCAAAACTTTAGTATATCGAATTTTTGATATGGTATAAATTTCATACCATTTATACTAAAATTTTGGCATCACTATGATATATATTGTATCAAAAAGTTTGGTATGATATAATACCGTATTGAAATGTTCAGTATACCATTAATATCAGTATGTTCAATATATGTCAGTATAGTATGTGTGGTATATCAAACTTTTTAATATTTTTTCCACCCCTAGATTTCATCAACACTTTCCTTCGGCATAACACCATCATCATCTCTAAATCTCATATAGCCTTGCACTACCTCCCCCCTTGGATATGGAGGCAATAATAATAATAATAATAACGAGTGTATTAGTCTAATTCCAATAATGTGTTAGATAATATTCCATAATCTTAGAGATATTTATTAGAGTTACAAGGGGCATAATGAATTGAAATTACAATTGAAATTCAACTGTTGAAATGACTTGAGTTGATAATCTTAGGTTGTCACCTAAGTTGATAATCTTGACAACCAACCTTGTGTTGCCAAATGCTCGAGCTTGTGTTGGTCAAGTGTCGCTAGAGCCGGTCAGAAGCCCTCGAGTTTGCATTGCTCGAGTGGTTCGCAGAGTGTCGTGGCCCGAGCGCCGATTGTTTACGTCGCTTAACTACTGACTATCGAGTCGATCGTGTTTGAGCGAGTTGCCCTTGCCTGAATGTTAAGTGCTCGGGAGCATAGATGTTGGTTGGGAAGCAAGGCTAACTACTCAGGAAGTAATCCCGAGTCCGAGTGGGTCGTTGCTGCCTTAGCAACGAGTTGAAAAAGATAAAAGCCAAGGCCTGCATTTGACGTAGTTTCCTTAAAATAAATTCGTCCCCTCAACAGTGCTTTGAGGTCATGTTAGATGCCTATTTCTCAGGATACAATAGTAAAATCATGTCGACAACCAAGCACAGGTTGTTCGTAACGAACTGAGCATGCACCCGAACACTATCACAGGTAGAACTGTATAGCAATATACACGATAGAAGAAGAAAATGAGGGGAAACAAAGTGGATGAAGTTCAACTTTTTCATCTATATCTTTTCTCCTACTCGTAGCCTCCTTATATAGGGGCTCCGATCCTCAACTGCATTTGAATGGTTGAATAAAGGTCATTCAATGCTTGAGCATAAAGACAAATGCTAGCCATTAATGGTTGATCATTTATGTCGAACGGTACAAGTTTGCCATTAACATTCAATTGTTTCATATCCGACACATTAATGTATCCGTTACCCACATGAGCAAGAAGTAAAAAGAGATTTGGATGGTAAATATCGACTGATTCGATGTGAACAAACTTAATCCCGTTTGATGCGTGCAGGTAGTGCTTGAACATGAGCCACCTGGGTTAGTATAATCCGGAATCTTAAATTCTCACCCCTGCAGTCGACGTGCATGCACATCCACAACTTCCACAGTTGTAATTTATTTTAAATCAACTTTAATGTCACTCAACTCCCATGTGGAACTAGCATTGCATAATGAAGTCGAGTCATTTTCCATCTATCATTTTTTTCATTCATATTTTCCAATATAGTGTTATATCTATACTATGTTTAAGAGTTTGACGACCATCGAACAAGAATAAAGTATAATGATTGATATCTATAATTGGTATGGTCACAATTACGAAAGCATGACATTCAAGTAATATTGACAAATAGTAAATGAAAATTAAATGTTTAAATATTCATTTATTGTGTTAGTTTCACCTATACATTTCACTAATCGACAACAAAAAAAAAAGATTAATAACATGTATGAAAAATCACGATATGAATACAAGAACAGACGATCTCTAAATGTACACATGATAAGGTCAACACCCTTAATAGTGCACCTTGTATTTTAGGTTAACACCTCAATGATATAAGGTCAACACAACCAATAAAGCATTATGAAATTATAGATACCAATGGCATGAATGTGATGAACACCTATGAATGTGCATTAAGGTTGACATAATCATGCCCATGGATGTAGTCACCTAATTATGATTTGGATTCTAGACGATCTTTGAGTTGTATCAAGTGCCCTCCAAGATGACGAATTCTACATGTCATTCCTCTCTAAATCAATACAATCGATACATGAGACTATACATACTCACCATGTTGAAATCAATGCAAACCTTTTGCCACTAGGAGAAAGTTCCCCCTGCCTTTGATAATTCTACCTATTCATAAAAAGGAATATATGGACGCAATTTGATGGTGAGCATTCATTTGAATTCCTTTATTTTAATATTTTCCATATGAAAGTGAACAAGGTGGCCAACTATAGTTTCAAATATAGTTCCCCAATTCGATTCCAATTTCTAATATTTGAATCTAACAACTACTAGAGCAGAGCTGCACATGTGAGATGAGCTGGGTGGCACTTACGCAGTTTTAGTGTAATAAGAGTTAGCTTTTTCCTAAAAAATAATTAAATTTTTTTATGCTACGATGTCTTTCTTTTATCGTTTTCTAAAATTTTATAATTATTCTTATTTTAAAAATAATTTATATATTTTAAGTTGCAGACAGCAGCAGCATCTTGAGGTTCTAAGAAGACTCCCATGCATGAGAATACTTGCACACAGTTGACAGTACAGGCCAGGTCCCTCTGGACATGCACACCGCGTGCAGTTTCATTTGTCTTATCTCATCAGGTATTGTCGGATACTGCGGCCTGGTATTTCGCTCAAGATCTTGCTTCTTTGCTTGCTTCTTGCTTCTTGCTTCTTGCTTCTTGCTTCTTACTATGGGCTCCTACCGACAAGAGTCTAGGGCTCGGATAGGCGCACTTTGCATAAAACATCTAGTTTTATAAAAAAATATTTTTTAAAAAAATAATAATAATTTAATATATTTTTATTTAAAAATATTTTTATTTTAATAATTACTATAATATAAAATAAAATTATTTTAATCTGATCAAAATTATTATTCATAAAATATAATATTAAAATATTTTTTTATTAATTTTTATTCAAATTTAATAGAAAATATTTTACTAACTGTTACAATAATTTTGAATTAATTTTGATCAAGTTAATAAATTAAAATAATTTTGATCGAATTAATTTGAATTAAATTGATAAAGACTATTTTTAATTAAATTATAGTAATTTTACTCTATATTATACTAGTCATAATAGTAATATATATATATATATATATATATATATATATATATATATATATATATATATATATATATATATATTGAGAATATAATAATAAAGGCGATAATGATAATAACAAAGAACACGGTAATTAAATAGCTTATGTTCTGGGACGTTAACCAAAAGAATATGCTTTGGTGAATTCAGAATCAAAGATTTTGCTTGACATGTCAGGGATTCATAAATTTACATCATTGAGGCAAAGGCACTACCATCATGGTTTCAGTCTGGCAGGAGCCGGTCGGGGACCACAAAATTTCGAAAGAACAGTACAAAGTTAAAGTTAGCCTCGTAGAACAGTTTGAAACAGAGCTGAAAATAGGAAAAGCAAAAGAAATGGGTCCTTGCCACTGCCACCTTACTTGCAACCAAGCAAAACATCACGGAGCAGCTTCACTCACTCTCTAGCTGCTCAGACTAAATATCTCTGCTCACTTTTTTTTCCAGCTTATTGTTTCTTTTTTTTTTTTTTGCTCATGCTTTTGTTCAGCCTTTCGGATCTCTCCAGCGTCTGGTGAGTAAGTTTCTCGGTCTCCCTGCAGCTGAGAGAATGAGTAAAGAAGCCAACAAGTTCCTAAAGATCCAGGTACGTGCTGCTTCGTTTGCTTGCTCTGAACTCAAACCCTAGGAAAATGAATACCCTTCTTGGCTTTCATGTTGGATTTGTAGGCTTGTGTTCTGAAGGTGAATAATATCTGCTGCGATGGCTGCCAGAAAAAAGTAAGAAGAGTGCTTCTTAGGACGGAGGGTAGGTGCACCTCCCACGCTACTATTCCTTAATTTGGATCTTTGATTTTGTTTTTTTAAAGTTATATTTACAAAGAAGAAATTTTATTTTTTTTTGAAAAATTAGAGTTGATTTTGGGTGTTCAGGGGTGTACGAAGTGACAATAGATGAAGAGAAGAGGAAGGTTACAGTTACTGGGACTGCGGATCCAGCCACCCTCATCAGGAAGCTTAACAAGGCTGGCAAACACGCTGAGCTTTGGCCTGCAAAGGGAGGCCAGCAGAAACTTACCAATATGCTTCAGGAGCTCAAGCTTGGCCATGCCAAAGGACAGCAAAAGAGCGGTGGCGGTGGTATCAAGGAGCAGAAGTCACAGAAGCAGACTCAGGAGCTGGGGAAAGGGTTTAAAGATCTGAAATTTCCCGACCTCAAGTTGCCTTTCAAGAAGGACGACAACAGGAAGGTTAAGTTCAATCTGCCTTCCAAGGAAGAGATGGATGATGGGAGCGACTACAGCGACGATGACGATGATGGTGAGGAGTTTGACGACGAGGACTTAGACGACATGCACGATGAGTTTGGCGGCGATGGCATGCTTGGTGGCCCTAAGATGATGAACCCCAACCTGAAGAACTTTAACCAGTTTAATGGGAAGGGGAACAACACAGCAAGTCATAAGAAAGGTGGTGGTGGTGGTGGTGGCAAGGGAGCCAATCTAGTTCAAGTGATCAATAAGGCTATGAGGGGCAAAAATGGTGGTGACGGAAAGCAAAATCAAGCCAGTGGCGGCAAGAAAAAAGGCCATGGAACTCATGAGAATAAGAACGGAGGAGGAAGCAACAAGAGCGCCAAGGGTGGAAATCAGGGTAACCATGGCTACCCTTCATCCCATGGAGCTAACAAACATGTTGATGGGAACAACAATAAGGGTTTTCCGGCGAGTAGCATGCCACCGGACTACTTCCAGCCCGGAATGATGCCGCCGGAGATGATGATGATGGCAGGTGGAAACCCCTACCAGCAGCAACAGTATTTGCAAGCACTAATGCAACAGCAGCAGCAGCAACAGAGGATGATGATGAGTGGGGCAGAACGGCCGGCTTTCTCATCGGCGCAGCTGGGCTATGGCTATGGCCGGCCAGTCTATGTGCCTCAGCCGTACCCCCACGAGGTGCCATACTCCATGTTCAGCGATGAGAATCCTAACAGCTGCTCAGTCATGTGAAGGAAGCAAAAGTGAGTTTGGTGTGTACATGTAGCTGCCTCTGTTATCTTCATCAGTTCTGTCGTTCTCTTTTTTGGTTGGATTTGGGTTTAATTCCTTAGATATACATCTGGTTGATGCTTTCTGCAGCTGTGAGCAGTATACATAGGGTTCTCAATTCACCTTGTGGCTCTAAGACAGTTCCGAACAATACATATTCAGTACTGCTTATAAGTTTGAAAGACTATGTAATAGTTGAAAGCTAAGTTTTTCCATTGTGTCAGATCATTCTGAATGTCTCTTTGGCAGTGTTTCTTGTGCATAAATTAGAAGGAAAGATTAGAATTCTTTCTTTCACTAGCATTAGAAAACAATGAAATGATAGTTTGCATGTGCAATCGCTACTCACCCCTTCCAATTACTCAACAATTAAGCATTAGAGGGGAAATCATTAGCTGGGAGTGTGTATATATTTCAAGGGCTTTGGTTGTGGATGTGTATTCAAGGTTAAAGGACCTAGGATTGTATACATTGGAAGACCTTTTCTCGACAATGGAACTACATGAAGTAAGCATATAGATATCGAGAAGCAAGACAAGAATATGAGAATAAAGTTTGTAGCTTGAAAGGATGATGGAATAGCTAGGTATGGGTAGGTTAACTAGTGACTTGGACTATATGTATTAAGTCATACTTTGCCTACTAGCTCTATTTTGGCCAATGTGTAGGTTGTAGGTTTCTGATGGTTGTAAGCCATATAAAGGTGAAAGCATCCAATGTTTAGTCAAGTAAAGCATGTCAATCAATTAGGGAATGCAAGTGTAGAGTGAATAACATGGTTGTGTTCAAGTAACTATCAATTAGATGTGATTTTAGTTATCTGGAGGCTTGAGAAGCTAATTTGAGATGAAATTTAGTCGATCAATGATATAGTTATTTACTTTCAATGGTTACATCTGGTTTTCTAGTCAAGTGAAGGTATTTTCTAGGCAATTAGAATAGAGTCATTGAAGTTGATATTATATAAGCTCTTGGAGAGATTATGTTATTAGAGGCTGCTCGAAAATACTTTCTAATCTTCTATCAACAACTATTCAAAAGTCTACAAGGGCTTAGATCAAAATTGAAGGCTTCAACTTAAGCTTTTAGGATTTTCTTTCATTTTAACTTAATATTTCATTATATTTGATAGAGAAGAGCTTATTGTAAATTGCCCTTTTTAGAGTGTGTAGAAACTTACCTTATTGTCTCTTATTAAATTGAGGGGGTGATATATTAGTAGATTTGCATGGGGGGGTCACACCAAATGCAGTCATAAAATAGGTCACACCAAATGCATTAATAAGTCATAAAATAGGAGTGAGATCTCTAAACCACATCATGTAGATGCATTAGCACAATCTTATTTATATTTATTATTTTTGTTACAATTATAACTCAATCACACACGAACACATATGCTACTAACCCTTGTTAACTTTGGTGAATTTATATTTGGGGACACCATATATTCTCCCTTTCATTTTTAATCAAATTAAATTATTTAGTCACCCTATATTCTCCCTTTTATTTAGTCACCATATATTCTCCGTGGTGTAGTAGTAAAATACTTAGAGGATTAAAATTTAAATTCTAATTGGGACGAATATTCTGAAGATCAACCTTTAAATATGCATAAGTTATATTCCAAATTTATCTGTAAATTAGGAGGAGTACCATTGCCAAGATTAATTAGGATGAAACTTTAATATTTAGATTATACATATAAAAAAGACCATCTAGTCAATCTAAGTAGGGTCAATGCTTCATACTTAAGTATTGTAAAAGCTTATCTCTTTTTCTCTCTCCTGAAAGCATAAATTACTGGATTTTTATAACGGGTGTCAAGTGAGAACGAATGTCCAAACCACTTTACTAAGATTATCAATGTTATAGATTTTTTATTTCTATTGAACTTTTACTTAACACAACTAACCTATCGCACATAAACACTCATACTATTAATTTATATTTCTTTATGTTTGTGTAATAATCAAAACATTTGGATGTGCCTAATTTAATCTAGCACTAATAATCGCAGATCATTAAATGTGATTTATAAAAATATAAGAGTAACTTACCCTTAATCATTATTCACAAATGGTTGGACCTAACTTATGCAACAAAAATACTCCATGCCAATAATATTTAATTTTTAAATTTTTATTATAGATAGATACATTCAAATATTAACAACTCAAAATATCTTATAAAGTCAAAAAAAAAAGAAACTTTAGAATGAAGAACTAAAACAAAGTGATTAAGTGATTTGTCTTTTATTGTTTTCCAAGATAGAAAAATAGAGAAGGTTACTCAAACTTACTCAAACGCTCTCATTACGTCTTCCCCGCTTTTGCACCAAACAAATTAGTTCCCTCAATTACCAATCATAGCACATGCTTAGCAGGAGTACCCGCATGGGTAGGAAAATATTAAATAAATAAAACCGAACCAATTAAACTTGCTCCAGCTTTGGTTGGACCCGTTAATCTTAAACGGGTCAGTATTCGACCCGGATCGTATTCGAGATGCTCATAAGAAGAGTCTGCTACGTCCTGCGTTCAACTGATTTTTCTGAACCCGTTAATGAAAACCCGACCCGGAAGTCCCCCATCTCCACTTCGCTACCTCTTCTTTTATCTACTTCGTAGTCCGCGTCGCTGAATCAAATCGAAGTATAAAATAGTAAAGCTTTCTCCTTTCCCTTTGTCCTACTTCCGTTTGAACGCTTCGCTTCACGCCGCCCTCTCAGCCTGCAACAACAAGCGAGGAGCATAGAATTTAATGCGGAGGAGGTAGGTTTTGTGTCCTTCCTTTGTTGCCCTTTGAAGCGAAGTGCGTGTTACTTCTTTTGCTTGCGAATTCGTGTTTGATTTGATGATTTTTCTTGGTTAGTTTTAGTAGCGATCGAGAATCTTTTCTGTTGAGGCAGGTAACTTGTGGCCTTTGTAGTTTTCTTGGTGTCAAATTCGCTTTTTGACTTTATTAGAAGTCGGTTATTTTTGAATTATATTTGTTCGGTCTATTTTCTTCTTCCGATGACGATTGCTTTCGGTTTTTGGAGAGCAATGGGTTTTTAGTCTTTCATTTCTCTCAAAATGGAATTTGACTTTTGAAAAAGTTAACCTTTTGTGTTCTACTATATTTTGTTTTGATGCACGGGACGGAGTTAGGTTACTAGGAAATCTGCAAGTTAAGAAGCCAATAAGAAAGTGAAGTATTTAAGTATTCTTTGTACGTTATTTTGGAGAGCAGAGCACGAGAATTTTGCACTGATGACGAGGGTTGCTGGTGAATTTGGGGATCCAAAGCAGAAGGAAGCTATGAAAATGGTTTCATCCGATGTGAATTTTGTTTTTAGCCAAGCTTACGATATCGGAGACAACAGCATAAGTATGGAGCAGGAAAGTACTGAAATGCCTTCTCTGAAGGAGATTGTTGCAAAGGAAACATCAGAATTGCTGGAGCAGAAAAAACGACTCTCAGTGAGGGACCTGACAAAGAGATTTGAACAGGGGTTGTCCGAAGCTTCCAAGTTGTCAAATGAGGTATTATTCCCTTTAACGATGGTAACAGCTACGAACTGTTTTTTGAATAATATCCCGATTATCTGCTGACTTAATAGTTTCTGAATTTTCTAGTTTTCTAAGTTGTGTACCATTATGTTTGGTGTATCTTTACAAATATTGATATTTGAAATTATGCATGGCATTCAGGCAAAATGGAGAGAAGTGGCTTCCTTGGATAGACATGTTCTTCTAAAGAAACTTAGGGATGTTTTGGATTCACTTAGAGGCCGTGTGGCAGGTCGAAACAAGGATGATGCTGATGAAGCCATCTCAATGGTTAGTTTATGTAATTCTTTTAAAGATTTAATTATGTTGTCAGTGTGACATGCCTATAAAATCTGTTCTCTAAATATGAAGATTTTTCATAGGGTACTTTAGCAGTAGGAATTTTTGTATATCAGCTTTCACTGAAATGTCCTTATGCAGTTGAAGGAATGTTGTTTTTGGACACTATTATAGCCACTACTTACAAGATATTCCTGTTATCCATGCTGATAAGTGTAAGTAAATGAGAAAAAGCAGGAGCCTTTGAAAATTTTGAATGATCTTAGCCTGGTATCCCAAAAAGAATAAGATAAGACTTCATTATATTTGAGGAAAGAGATAACAAAAACACAAAAACATTTATTCGAAACTTTGTGCATGTTCTCTTCTGCAGTGAGATAATACATCACTTATATGATTCTGGAAGAACATGTGAGGCTGTATCATTTGTATGGAGTTAATATGCCATTCACCTCTAAGAAAATTCCATCCAATCTGTGTTTAGTTGTAGTAATAGTTTTATGAACCCACTATCTTTCTCTATGTGTGGTTTTTGTTATGAATATAAAAATATAAATTGGTTCATTCTCTACTGCTTGAGCTTTAGAAGTAAATGGTTAGTCAATTAACTTTAACATACTATCAAAGCAAGAGATTAGAAATTAAAATCTTTCTTATGTTACAAAAAAAAATCTAATTAAGTCGTGTTGGGTTTGGGACAATCAAGTGAACCATTTGCCACCCACACAAGAAGGGGTATGTTAACAATAGAAATATATAAATTAACCTATTTGCTAATAATTTGAACATAAGTGGTTAGCCAATGATGTTCAACATGAATGAAGATCCAAGGAAGTAAGATATGTTATCTTAAACCTTTCTAAGTTAACTTTCTAGTCCTGTTAAGAGAAGGATTATGGTAAGGACACAATCAAATGTGTTCAAAATTGTATCCTTGATCTTTTAATTTGTTTGGTGGTAGTCTAGCACTGATCCTCTGAAGTTAAGCATTGTCATTCAATTTTAATCTTCATCGTTTATGAGCCAAAATTCATGCATCCTGCAATATAAACAATTCTCATAGTAGATTTGGTAAATTGAATGTGGGCATATAGCAATTAGTTGAAGGAATCAAAAGAGAAAACTGATCAGAAAACCTCCCTTGTGTTCTTCTATAGATTTAGTATTTAGCGCATTTACTTTTTGTGCTTTCTAGTGGATAGGCTATATTTTTAGTTGTTTATGTCACAACTTTGGATGCCACTATTTCTTTATCATATTTTATAGAATTTAATAAGAAGGTTGAATTGCATATGCCATTTAAAAAAGTTGTGAGTCTTCAAATAAGACAAGTACTCTTGCATTGATATGAATGTGAACTCTAATTATCAACAAGGACACTGACTTTACTCTATAGCGACTTTGAATAAATGAACTATGATAATGCTATTTTTAGTGTAGTTACCTTTCACGCTTTCGAGTGGATGCTATGGTTATATGCCCACACTTGGTCGATCTTAATTCTAATTTTGGATAACATATAGTTGCATGACAATACTATAGAAAAATTAGGTTATTGGACTCTTTAGAATGTAGATGATACAAGTATACAAATTCTCAATTATCCATGGACAGTAATTATTTTACTTGGGCACTAGTAGTTTCAACTTCGCCCATAGTGAATACTCTGCCATAGCTGATACCACGCCCGGATAAAGGAAGAGGGTTGCGTTAGGTTGCCAGGTAGTGTTGAAATATAGACAAATGTTATGTGTAGATCCAATGAACTTTTGCGCTAATGATAAGTTGTTCTTTGGAACAAGGTTTAAAATATCGAGCCGTGCCAGAGTTTCGGTCCTGGACCGAAACGATACAGTTTCGGTACCGTATCGTACCGTGCCGGTATAGTTTCGGTATTTTTAAAATATAAAATATATTAATTAAAATAAAAAATTTAATCTAAATATTTAAACATAAAAAATAAATTTTTTTGATAATTTTATAGGTTTTAATAAAGCCTATTTAAATTATCTCGAATTATAACTTTGAACTATAGCTAGGAATTGATTATTAAAATCTAATTAAACCCTAAGTTTTTAAATACAAAAAAAAACAAAAAAATGACGAAGCAGCGCCGCGCGATCGCGACGCCGTGCGGAGCGTCGCTGGCCTCGGGCAGCGCCTCCGGCGGCGTTGCCGGCCCGGGGCGGGGCCTCCGGCGGCGTCGCCAACCCGGGGCGGGGCCTCCGGCAGCGTCGCCGGCCCAGGGCGAGGCCTCCGACGGCGTCGCCGAGGCCTCGCGACACCCCGGAGGCGTCGCCGAGGCCGTGCGACGCCTCCGAAGCGTCGTCGAGCTCGGGTGACGCCGTTCTCCGGCCGGAATTGCTGTGCCGACGGTGTGCCGGTGCCGGTGCCGGTGTGGGTGCGGAACGAAAATTTTCGTGCGTATCGCCCGATACGGCACGAGATTTCAATCCCTGCTTTGGAAGGAACGTGTTGCAGGGTCTGACTGCAATGTCTTGGTAAGGGTTACTACATCTCTATAAGAACTTGGATATCGTGTGGATGTGAAGAGATGAGTATATTAAAGGAAATGTTAAAGTGGATGTCCAGACATATGAAGATGGAAAGATAATAAGAACATTTGAGAAAAAGTCGGGATTGCCTTTATTGAAGGAAAACTCCGACAGACGCATTTAAGATGATATAGATGTGTACTTAGGTGACAAGTAAATGCTCTAATTAGATGATGTGAGATAATGATAAATACATACATTACTTGAGGAAGAAGGAGGAGATCAAAGAAGACTTGATTAGCAATAAAATAAGATAAAATTCATTTAAATATAGATAAGGATATAGTAAAGGATTGAGCCTAATGCATAAGAGGATTTAGATAGTCGACCCACTTAGTGGGATAAAGACTTGGTTATCGTTGTTAGACACTGGTAGTATTCTATATTGACTTCTAATAATTATTCTTTCATTGGTTCAATTAGTCTTCCAAAAAGGAGCCTGAACCGCTTGGGAGGAATACCTCAATTGATAGATTTATGGGAGAGGGGGAGAGGGCGAGAGAGAGATGAGGGGGATATGAAATAGTTTAGTGAAGGGAAAATAAGATAAAAAGAATATAAAATATCTGATCTTACATTTTCATATTTGTTGATTTAGACATAATTGAAGGGAAAGAAATAATATTTCTTATTCTTGTTCATTAGATTTTTATATCCATTTCCCTCCATTTTGGCTAAAATAAAGTTCTTTTCGTTACTTCCAAGAAAACAATAAAAACTAATAATAAATTTCTTCCTTTTCCCTCCTACTTCTGTGATCCGAAAGTAAACACTATGTTTTAGTCATTGATAATTTTGGATCAGCATACAAATTTGTAGCCCAACACTCTCAATTATATCATTATCAAGAAGGAACTAAGTGGCAGTCTTCTAGCAAGGTGGATATATTGATCTATTTATTGACTTCTTATGATTTTTTTCTTTTTGTTTAAATATACTAGTGGTGTAGCACCAAAGTGGATCAAAATTCATACATATATGTAATACCATTTGGTGAGGCAAAGGGAGAAACAATCTTACACAAAGAAATAATTTATCCCATAAAGAGAACAAAACTCACAAAGAAGAATGTTGTTAGGCAAAAGATTAATTAAAATGGGGGAATTAGGGCCCTTTTAAATGTAGGGATTTATATGCGCGAAAAACCGATTAAACCGCATATAACGCAGCGGAAAACAGGATCCCTCCAGAAGATCCATGCGAAAAACATACTCGTTTGACGATTCTACCTACTAGAATCGAGTTTACCTTCGATGCGTGCCCTTCGCAATCCCGACAGCAACTCTTTGCCTTAAAGGTCGTCTGATCTCAGCACGATCAGTGTGTTCGCGCCTCCACGGTATCCACACGAACACTGATATGGAGAAGAACCAAACTGTGGTGCTAGCCACAAGAGAGGTTCGGCCAAGAGAAGAAGAAGAGAAGAAGAGCAAGAGTAAGAGCATCCAACAACCCCTTCATCAAGAGCCTCTCACCCCTTTTTATATCCCACCATGAGATATGAAGGATGAAGGGTTTTCTTGTCTTTTAGTGATCCACGAAATTAATACTTTATTAATTCCCATGCATCTCATGCATGAAGATCTTTCTCCTCTTTTAATGAAGATCATGCATCTCATGCATGATAATCTTTCTCTTCTTTTAAGGAAGATCATGCAACCTTTTAATAATCATGCATCTCATGCATGATAACCTTTTAATCAAATTCGAATTTGGCTTGTGTGACTTGAGTCCAACTCGAGTCTCACACAATCTGAGTTGACTTGAGTCCAACTCGAGTCCAACTCAATCCGAATTGACACTAAGAGCTAATTTTAACATTAAAGCCCCTCACCCAATCAAAATTAGAATTAAGCACCAAAAAAACTAAGGAAAGAAATAACCCTGTACCTAAAAAGGACTTGATCAAACTATGAAATATCTCAAATTATAAACTAGGACCAAATTCACTAGCTTCTACCAAAACTTTCCTACTCCTAAACAAAACAACTATCAAGTTAGAATTTCCTCTAAAGATTTACTCTTAGTGAGAAGAACCTATCAAAACTAACTCTTGCAAATCTTTTTTTTTAAAAATAAAAATTCCTACTTTGTGTTATTCTCCCCAAACATAGAGAATCCAATTCTGTGGCACTTTGTGCAACACAGAAGCGGATTAAATCCCACACAATAGAGGGTTGATACTACTTGGTGTGATACGAGGAATAAACAATTTGTGTGGATCAAATCTTGCACACATAATTGATAGTACTTATTGTATAAAAGGGCAACCTGGTACATGAAGCTCCGACCAATGCAATGTCTTGGGGAAGGGTCTATTGTACGCAGTCTTATTCTGTTTTGCAAGAGGTTGTTTCCGATACTCAAACCCGTGACCTTTAGGTCACTTGGCAACAATTTTACCGTTGTGCTAAGACTCTCCTTCTATTGTACTACTTAGTGCATATTGAGGAATAAACAATCTCACAGAGAAATAATTGGTCTCACATGGGAAAAAGATTAATTAAAATGGGAAATCGGGGTCCTTTCAAAGATGCCAACCCAAACAAAACTACAGTAAACTAAAAATAATAAAGAAATAAAAGAACTCAATCAAACTAGGACATAAATCAAATTATAAACTAGGGAAGAAATCAAATTACAAACTAGGGAAGAAATCAAATTAAGTTAACCTTCAACCAAAACTTTTCTTATACTCATAAATAAGATATTTACCAACTTACTGACTTCCTTGTAAAAATCAAATAAACTCTTACATTAAATTCCTAGCGTGCATCAACTAGTTTTGTTGTGTATTGATAGAGCTGTGTGAACCAGTAAAATTTATCCTGCATGATTTCCTCACTTCTATAAATTATATTCTTTGTTAGGTCTTCTTTTTTGCAAAACAACTATGTTATATGGAGTTAAATGTTGGACTATGACTTGAGCACATGGCAAAAGATGAGAGTTGCAGAGATGAGGATGTTAAGGTGGATGTGCGGACATACAAAGATGGACAAGATAAAAAATAAAAATATTAGAGAGAAAGTCGGGATTGTACTTATTGAGGAAAACTCCGGGAGACACTTTTAAGATGGTATGAACTTGTATGTAGACGACCAATAGATACTCTATTTAGGCGATGTGAAACTATGACAAATGTGCATATCAAACAATGAAGAGGAAGACCAAAAAAGACTTGGTTAGCAATAATAAAATAAAATAAAATTTATTTAAATATAAATGATGATATAGTAGGGATAGAGCTCAATGGTGTATAAAGATCCATATAGATTCCACCTAGTGGGATAAAACTTGATTGTTGTTGTCGTTGTTATAAAATATATATATTATCCAAATCATATGTCATAAAAGTTTTAGTTTTACATCCCTATATTTTCATTGTTTGAAACATTCAGCTAGAAATCTATTGACAATATGGACAAATTTCTAGGAGATTCTTGGACTTTTCTCTTGTATTGTCATTTTGTGTAATTTCTAATCCACTTGTATAGAGAAATTCATTAGCTATTCTGCAAAATTCTAATGAAAGATCCCACAAAATTATTTTCTCTGAAGTTCACATAGCGTTTCTTGCTGTAACCCTACGGTTGTATAATGCTAACAAGTTAATGTTGACTTACATAAACTTATGTTTTCTTTGTTATAAGAAATCTAGTGGCATTTTCAGTTTGGAGTTTATTTTAATATTTTTTCAGATTATGAAGTGGGAACTTTAGTCCTTTCTCGATCACTTAAACTACAACTAGGCTTCCATCTGTGCCATACTAAAGACTCAAGGATGTAAACAGGGCTATGGTGTTTGTCACATTGTATTAACTTTGAATTTGGGATGCTTGTGCACTTCTTGTAGGTGGAAGTTCTAGCCGTACAGTTGACTCAAAGAGAAGGGGAGTTGATTCAAGAGAAAACTGAATTGAAAAGGCTAGCTACCTTCCTTAGGCAGGTAATGTCAGTTCTCTTTGCATCTGTGGAATATTTTCAAAATTGGGCATTTGTGCTTCAGAAACAAAAGTTTTGCCTATACCAGACAATGCTAGTTATCTATTTCTTAATTTTGTCTTGGAGTTTTAGAATTTTACAGTTATCTATTTCTTAATTTTATCTTGGAGTTTTAGAATTTTACATAACCATACTTTGTTTATTCATACATTGACATTTCCATAAACTTGCTTCTGTCAGCCTTCTCTTCGATTCACTAATCCCCATACTTCTGCTTTAGATTTTCAGCATTTTGGATTCTTCTCTTTCTTTACCCCTCTAAAGGCTATTTGACTATGCAACAATTGGTCAATTTTCATATGCTGATTATATCAAGATTGCCAAGAAAATATAGTAGATGCTATTTGATGAAATTGTCTAGATATTCAAACTAAGGACATGATATTGTAGATCTTGTGTCAGGACTGTGATTTCATCCACATGGGCTTGCTTGTAGTGACCTTGTTTGGTGATGATTTTTTATGGCTTAAGTTCTCGCACTAGGCACTAGAAGAGTTTCCAATTCCTCCATGAGATTAATATCTTATTGTGTTTTTATGCCTGTTACCTTTTGGTTTGAATGAAGAATTTGTTTGACTAGTCAAAGAAAGATCTTTTTTTTTCTTGCAGACCACAGAAGATGCCAAACGAGTGGTTGAAGAAGAAAGGGCTCTAGCTCATGCTGAAATTGAAAATGCCCGAGCTGCAGTGCAGAGAGTTGAAAAGGCCTTTCTGGATCAGAAATTGATCACCAGTAGTTCAAACAAGCAAGTTCATGTAGAATATCAAATTCCTTATATTATTATTTTTCTGCCAAGCTAAGAGTCAGCTCTGCTACTTTTGTATATTTGCTTTACTGTTAGTCAAATGATCTCATAGTTCTTTTATCTTAGCAAAGATTCTTTTCTTTTTATTATATCTTATCAATGCAGCATATTCTAATATCTATCAACGTAGGAAGTTACTTTTTTCTGCACTGAGCATGGGTAAATGGCATTAGTTTGTTATTGGTGTGTGATAAGAAATTTATCTGATATGATAAGCTAGTTTGAGGGCGATGTCTGTATTAATATTTGAAATGAGTTAACTTTTACAGAAATGCTGGAAATTTTTTATGGTTCCAAGTCTAGCTATTGCTGTGCACATGATTGGTTTATAAGAAATTTAAGCGACCCTTAAATTTAAGGTCTTCTAGGAAAGTATTGCTCTTCAAATTTGTTTAAAATCTGTTCACATCTTCCATCTGTAAGGCAAAGAAAAAAAAGTTGGGAGTGTGAATTCTATCTTTCCAGGTTGATAGATTAGGATGACGAAATTTGACAGTGTGCTAATTTTCTATCTGAACTAGAAATTGTTCTTTTTGGATTTTAGTTGCGTTCTTTATTTATTCTTTGATTTTCAAACAAACAGGAGTTGGAAGAGTTAAAGAAGGAAGTGCAAGAGGCTAGACGAATCAAAATGTTGCATCAACCCAGCAGAGTATATTTTAACAATTGCACAAATTTTGAAGTTTCTTTGATTGATTAATTCATTGTACCATAGATCAATAAATTTTCTGGGCACCATTCTGAACTTGAGATTCGAGTTGCTAAGCTTGTGCAATTAAGTTCATTTCGTGATAGCTTTGCTTACTCTTTGTTATATCTCACTAATGAGGATAGCCAATTTTTGTAGGTTATGGACATGGAGCACGAGCTTCAAGCTTTAAGGGTCCAACTAACAGAGAAGTCTATGAATTGTATTCAGCTAAAAAGAGAGGTATTTTCTTTTATTATTTTGTTTTACTTAACAATGTTAATCTTATGAAATCAATGTTTTTCCACTGGATTAAATGTCTATCATCCTTTGCTATTTTTATTTTATTATTTCTGTTCTCTTTTTAATTACTAATAATTCTTTTCGAGTTGGATCTGGTACTAGAATTAATGCACAGATTAAAATCTTGAGTCATGTCAATTGGCACAATTGAGAGTTTCCACTCCACACCAGCATCCAGATGTAGAACGACATTGACATAGGCATAGATGACAATGATGATGGCACGGTGAGAATGTCACGCTGGCACTGAAGGAGAAGTTGGCTTGCGAGAGATGCAAGGGAGAGAGTGAGATTGGGAGTGGGAGAGAGAGAGAGAGAGACTGACCTACTAGAGAAGGGAGGAAGGAGAGAGACCCCACTTGGTCATGTGTGATAATAGAAAACTAAGAAGCATACAAACAGTATAATCAAGAAATTTTCAACCAACTATATATATATATATATATATGTTCACTTTTTTTTTATAGAAAATATAACAAAACCATATAGTACCAAAAGTCGTATGAACAATATAAGAAAAAGGAACTTATTTGAAAGCAAGAATTTGTAACTTATTGTTCTCAAATAATAATGGAAATAATGATATTCTTTTATATTTGAAAGTAAATAAGTACCAAAATCATATCGGCATAGCAAAATATGGTACTAAAACTATGTGATTCGGGTCAAAGACTAAACTCCGGTATTGATAAAACCATTCTGTTTAGAAACTAAAACTCTTGTACGGCTAAACCTTGAATTAATTATTTTTTGTTTGTTTGTGTTAAGAGTACTTAATATTTGATAAAAAAATTGTTTGCTGTGATGAAGGAGCTATTAGACTCAAACATTTTGACTTCTAATTTAGATAAGATTCTTTCACAATGGTGGGCATTTATTTTGTTTTTTGCAAGTATTTGCTGCATAAATATTTCTTGTTCCGTGGAAGAACCAATAAGATTTCATATTGTGATTTTGAATTTAGATTTTAGATAATATTCATTCTCCACCATGCACCAGGTTTGTTCTTGTATTCCCTGCAATAGGTACTTATTGTATATTTGTGTTTACCTTCCACACAGTTTCTTTTCTATTCCTTGTAATCGGTACTTGTTGGTATATACTTCTGTTTTCTAGAATATCATTATTCTAGCTGCATATTATATACCTAATTGCTAATGAGTCTTTTTCTTGTGAGCACTATCATATATAATTTTATGAAGTAGATGCATTTGAGTTTCTGAATAACATTAGGTGAGATATGTTGCCAATTGTAAGACATGGCTTTTCATCTTCTTTTCTTCAGTTGGCAAAGGCTAAAAGGGATGAAGAGAACATATCAGACATGTATCAGCTAGAAGGTTCAGAAAGTTTGGGATCATGCCTATGTATTGTACCTCAAGTAGATTCTGCTCCAAGTATCTCAAATTACCATATTCAGTGGTACCGTATGTTACTAGGAGGAAACGGGGAATTAATCTTAGGTAAGTGAAGTTGTAAGAGCAAGGATTTTCTACTACCTTTATATTCTGATTTTGTGAGGTTGATTGTTACATTGTTGGCATATGCCATTTCAGCATTTCCTATTCCAATAAGATAGTTTCCAAAAACTTTCTTTTTAATTTTATTTCAAGGTAAATGAATGCAAGAATCTAAGGTTTCTTTTCTCAATATGTAAGGTGTGCATCGACGAATCTCAAGAAGCATGTCGTGGTTTGAAAATCCATAACTTTTATCTGGAAAACACACCCCTCCAGATCTTTGTATACCTCAAGGCATCTTTGGCTATTAGAGTGACAATTGTGAATTTATTTCTGTAACTAATGTGTGTTAATGGGTACCAATCTATTTTCTGGATTAAAATTTTTGTATTGATATACAGGAGCAACCAAACCAGTGTATGCACCAGAGCCTTATGATGTTGGGAGATTGTTGCAGGCAGAGATTATTTTGGATGACCAGAAGATGACACTGACAACAACTGGTCCCATTGATCCTGGTTGGATTATTTTATCTTGTATATCCATATATGGCTCATGATGGAACTGTGTTTTAGTAAAAAAAAAATTATGGTTTATCAGTTACGAGTTGCCAAATGCAAATTTTGTACTCAAGTCATGGTGCTCAATACAATGAATTGTATAGGCCCTAGAATTTTTCTGGATAAGCAAGTAATTGTGGCTATTACCTTTATTTTGGGATTTTTTTAGCATGTACACATTGTGGTTAATTAACTTTCATAGTTTTTTTACCTAAAAAAAGAGAATTCCATAGTCGAGGATCTAGATGGATAGACTTTAATGTGTGCTTTCTTGATCATGAAATTAATGTGCTAATACTGGAAACTACTTTCCCATTCCCACACCATGTCATTTTTCATAGATTTATTGGTCACTTTCATCATGGCTTGATTTAGATAATTAATTGCTGCTTTCAAAAAGTGATGTTGCAAAAGAAATATCTTTCTTGTGAAACATGCTAAAGTTGGCTCATTATGTAACTTTGAACAGCTGCAGGACTGGCGGATCATGTGGAGAATCTTTTAAGAAAGCCTGACACAGAATTTAATGTACGATGATAGCATTACTCTTTATTTTCCATAAATTGACTATATTCTACTATCTCACCTATTATAAAATGTTGACGTCACTTTTTTTTGACATGTTTTAATTGTTTTCTTATTGCTGCTACTTTGATCTTGTCATATTTGGTACAAGTTGATCTCATCATATTGGTATAGTTTCTAGTTAGTTGTATATTTGTGTTGACTTCACTTTTTTTTTTTTGACATGTTTTAATTGTTTTCTTATTGCTGCTACGTTGATCTTGTCATATTTGGTACAAGTTAATCTCATCATATTGATATAGTTTCTAGTTAGTTGCATATTTGTGTTGTTTCTCTTTGATCCTCTTTGTAGGTCTTTGCACCCATAAAGCTAAATAGTTGCATTATGTTACATATGAAGTAAAACTTGATCCAGTTATTTATATTTCGGTAAATTCCCAAAGGGCGCACCTAAAGTTCGAGAATGCCCAAAAGGCGCACCTAAAGTTTGAGAATGCCAAGAGGCGCACCTAACTTTGGTTTTTCCAAAAGGACACACTTGATTTCTATTTTACCTCTCTGTCAACAACAACTGACTTTTTCTCCTCTTTCTTCTCTTCTCTTTTCTCTCCCTTTGCATGTAATATCTTTCCTCTCTTTTCATTCCTTTTAAATTAAATTAAACTTTAATTTAAACTTTAATAGATAATCCTCTAAATTTATTTATTTTGAATTTTAAAATTTTAATAAAAAATAAAAAAATATAAAAGAAGGTTAATAAAACATTAAAAATATTTTTTCTATTTTTAATATCTAATTATGAAAGAATAAAAAATAAAAATAAAATTAATAATGAGAGCCGATTTTATTAAAAATAAAAAATCACTTTGATATTGATTTTTAAAAACCAGTACCACAACTTAAATACAGCATCACAACAATACTAGTCTTCAGAAACCAACACCACGGTGTTGGTTCTTCTCATATACTATAGTGTTGGTTTCTAAAGATCAGCACCACTGTGGTATTGGTCTTTGGAAATCAGCACCACAATCTTTTGAAAATTTTAAATCATTTTGAGCACCGTTAGGAGGGCTTAGTAATATTAAACGAGGGTTTGCAGACTCAAGTTCACCTAATAAATCCACAGAAGTTGAAATAGGTCCGATCGGAGTTCTTTAGGTTCATTTTGACCGAAACCCATTGATGAACCTAAGAGATTTGGATTTTTAAAAAGTTGGCATGTAATGAAAGAAGCTAACAGTGAAGTTATATATAGTGTTCATTCCTAGTTCTAACATCCCTATGATAAGTTATGTGTATATGTCAATTGCCTTAAAGTCTAAAATTTTGAAAATCTTCTGATCATTTTTGTTAATGACTTCAAATTAATGTCTCTGGGCACATATAGATTTTGGGGAACTTTAGAAAACTATAGCACTTAGAATGGATTTGATTGGAGTTCTCTAGGTACATCAATGCGTTTTGGTCAAAACCCATTGATGGGCCTAGGGGTTTTAAATTTCTAAAAATTTGCCATGAAATGGAAGAGGATAGTGCAGTGAAAGTATTTATGATGTCTATAACTGGTTCTGACATTCCTATAAGTTATCAGCAAAAATTAATAAAAAAAGATAATTTCTTTTGAACCTCCGAAAAGACCTTCAATGATGTTTTGTGGGCTCGAAACATGGGTCATTATGAGTTCCACCAGTAATAAATGTAGATCTCTAAACAAGCTTCGATTTAGTACGTAAACCGTCCCGTTTTGATACCCAAATCAAAAATTATGACCTTCTGAAGCAGACATTTAGTACATACATATAACTTATTGTAGAGATATCAAAATTAGACATGGACAACATATATACCTCCTATACACTCACACTTCTATCTCATAGTAAAATTTCAGAAATCTAAATACAACCAAAACTCATTGATGGATTTAGAGAGCTCTGATCAGACCTATTTCAACTTCTGTAGTTTCTGCAGTGCCTAGGAGTCTAAAGATGCATTTTGTTATTATCGTAAAGGATTCCCAGCATTGTTAAAAAGGTTTAAAAAGTTTCAGACTTTATGCCAATTGGCATGGATCTATCACTTCATATAGGAGAATCAGAATTAGGATTTCTCACCATATCTCTTTTCTACACACTCGAAGGGTGTCCTCCATTATCATCATAAAGGATTTTCAATATTTCTCAAAAGGTTTAAAAAGTTTCAGACTTTGTGCCAATTGATACAGGTCTATAACTTCACGTAAGAGACTTAGGACCATGATTTCTCACCATATCTCCCTTCTACACACTCACATCTTTCATCTCATTGTAAGTTTTCAAAAATCCGAATCTCCTAGGTCTATCAATGAATTTCGATCAAAATCCATTGATGGACTTAGAGAGCTCCGATCAGACTCATTCCAACACTTGTAGGTGTATTAAGTAAATCTGAGTCCAAATAAGTCCTCGTTTACTATTTTAAAGCTTTTCTAACAATGCTCGAAACGGTTTGAAACTTTCAAAACGCTATGGTGTTGGTTTCCGAAGACCAACACCGCAGTGGTGCTCATCTTTGGAAACCAGCACCATAGTGTGTAAGAAGAACTAACACTGTGGTGCTGGTTTCAGAAGACTAACACCATTGTGGTGCTGATCTTCAGAAACCAGCACCACAGTCTGTGTTAGTTAGCATGCGACCGTAACTTTGCTTACATGTCTTAGGACCAAGATTAGACACCATATATGCCTTTTTCACACTAATCTCTCTCATATCATTACAAGTTTTCAAAAAATCCAAGTTTTAGGTCCATCAATGAGTTTCGATCAAAATCCATTTATGGACTTAGAGAGCTCTAATCGAGTTCATTCTAACTCATGTAGATTTTTACAGAGCCTAGGAGTCTAAATGTGTCCTCCGTTATTATCGTAAAGGATTTCTAGCATTACTTAAAAGGTTTAGAAAGTTTCAGACTTTGTATCAATTGGCACGGGCTTATAACTTCGTGTAAGAGACTCAGGACTAGGATTTCTTACCATATCTACATTCTACACATTTTACATTTCCATCTTATTGTAAAATTTCAAAAATCCAATAGTCTAGGTCCATCAATGATTTCGGTCAAAACCCATTGATGGACTTAGAGAGCTCCAATCAAATTTATCACAACTCCTATAAGTTTATTAGGTGAATTTGAGTCCAAATAAGTCCTCGTTTACTGTTTTAAAGCCTTTTCAACAATGCTCAAAACGATTTGAAACTTTCAGAACACTATAGTGTTGATTTCCGAAGACCAACACCACAATGTACTGATCTTCAAAAACTAATACCATAGTGTGTGAAAAGACCATCACCACTGTGATGCTAGTTTCTGAAGACCAGCACCACTATAAATTGGTTTCAGAAGATCAGTACCATAACGATGTTGTATTTAAGCTGTGGTGCTAATTGTTAAAAACTAGTATCAAAGTGATTATTTATTTATTTATTATTTTTATTAATAAAATCAGCTCTTATTAATATTTTTAATTTTTTTATTCTTTTATAATTAGATATTAAAAAATAGAAGATATTAAAAAAAATATTTTTAATGTTTTATTAACTTTTTTATATTTTTTTGAATTTTTTATTAAAGTTTTAAAAATAAAAATAAAAATAAAAATAAATAAATTTAGAGGATTATCTATTAAAGTTTAATTTAATTTAAGAAAAAAAAGAAGAGAAGAAAGATGTTGCATGCAAAGGAGAGAGGCAAAAGAAGAGAAAAAATCAATTGTTGATAGTGGTAAAATGGGAATCAAGTGCGCTCTTTAGGAAAAACAAAAGTTAGGTGCGCCTTTTGGACATTCTAAACTTTGTGTGCCCTTTGGGAATTTGCTGTTTATATTTTGTAAAATAGAGATGTCTTACTTTTTTCTAGTTTCTCAGCTTGTTCTTGGTTCTGTTATGTGGGATTCTTACACTGTTATTACTTTTTTTTCCTCTTTAGGTAATTATCATGCAAATGAATGGACGTGATTATCACACAAAATCTGCTCATGTGCTTCATGTGGGGAAGATGAAAATTAAACTTCGTAAAGGAAAGTCTACCATGGCTAAAGAATCATATTCTTCTTCAATGCTGGTAACCACATTATTCTCATTATGATACATTTGACCCTAATAGTACACCTAAACTTCACATAATCTGGCTTCATTTTTATGGCCTTGATGTACCTGTGGTGCTGAAACCAGAGAACTATTTCTTAAATAAACCAAATCCTTAGCTCACAGTGCTTAAGTTTAAGCTAATTACAATTCCATTAAGCCTTATAAATTCCTCTCTTAGCTTGCAATTCTTAAGGAGGAAGTTTGTTTTACTTACTAGGAATAATCACCTTCCTAATTAAGGCAACTAATCCATTAACTCATAAATTCACATAATAGCCAACTCAAAATCCTTAAACCAGTAATATTTTCCATATTTAAATTATTAGCAAACCCTTTCATCAGCCCATAACTCATGTAAGATTAATGTTGCTGCCTTTTTCCAGCTCTGTGGAGTTAGAGGTGGAGGTAATGCTTCTGCTCGAGCACTTCTCTGGCAAGCTCGAAAAGGACTTACTTTCACATTAGCATTTGAATTTGAGAGAGAAAGGAATGCTGCCATCATGCTTGCCCGAAGATTTGCTTTCGACTGTAATGTAAGATTCAATGTTTCTTTTTAACATGGGAATGCATTTATGTACTTTGCATTTTTCTGACCTTGAAGCTTGGATCATGTTAAATTTTGTTTGATCCTTTTGACCAGATCGTGCTTGCTGGACCAGAAAATCGGTCTTCGTGAGGAACATGATCATGTTCCCTTCTACACTAATGTAACCAGGTTGAGGCTTTTCAGGTGTTACTTGTTTATGGATAGTTGCTGAAGTACTTTGCGGCATTTATCATCATTTTTTCTTCTTTTTATATGTTTTGATCTGTTAAATCGTTGAGGCAGCTTTGATAGATACATGTTACCGTTTGGTTTTCCTTTTATTTTTGATGGGGTGTTTTTTGTCTCTACCTTTCTTGATAAATCTCTTTTGTATCAAAACTTATATTTTTCGTGTGTAATTTTTTCCCACCCTTTAGCATGAAGAGTATTATATCAGATCGATTGAAGATTGACTTGTGTTTGTTGCAATATACATTAAAAGTTAATGATAAACCCACTAGGCCATAAATTTGGTAATGTGCACATAAATCAATTTTGTTAAGTAGAAAATTTACTTTACATTTTGTCGAGTTGTCATAATGTACAGGTAGCACAATGACCTCTAGGCTACTTACTGAATGGTACACCAATATGAAGATCAAGGAACAACATTTCACTGGTATGGAATTTCAGTTGGAGTCACCTACAAAACCCACCAAGATCTGAAAAACTTGATCCATTTGTAGCCTGTTTTCGATATGCTACTGCTAAATTCTTTGTACTGAACTCCTGAATGTGAAGTTGACAGAGTTCAACAGCAAAGTTGCGAATTATATCACATTTTTAAGGGTCATAGATTTATAGCATAACCTTTTCAAATCATCTGGTATAATGTTTGTAGTAATTCATGTTAAAATCTAGCACCTGCCAACTTTTTGTATAGTTGTTAAAATGTTGATGTTTGTGAGACTTTATGTTCCATCAAATGTAAAAGGGAGTAGTAGTATGGATCGATCAATTAACCACGTCGATGAGGTTGAACAATTAGGTGTTTGATGGGTCAAGCTACTAAACTTAGAGATGTTAGAGTGAGAATTTGGTTTGATTTAGTTTGGTGATGCTTTGGAAATCTACCTCCACGTTGAATCTTGCAGTAGAAGTCTCGGCCAAGGATGAAGATGTTCTCGCACAGGGGTGCTAGACGAATTTCCTTTGATGCTTAAGTCACTCTCAAGATTAGGTTCAAATTCCTATATCGCTGCTGACTTTAATACTTATACATGATCGCCCTAAGGGGACGTTTAATTGAGGGTTATCTTTGATAACCTTGGTTATCTGTCCAAGATTATCAATGATAACCTTGTTTGGTATAGATTATTAATAATTTTTCAATAATACATCATTACTGTCATATCAACAAAATGAATTATAACTTTGGAATCTAATTACCTTGGCAGGGTAAGATTTTTCATGATTTCGGAGTTAACAATAAATTTATCTCAAAAATATCCTTCAATATTTATCCTTTAAGATAAAAATATCCTTAAACGTGTATTAAATATCAATCTGCCCTAAACTCATTTTAGTCGACTCCCAAATCGCGTCATTTGCAAATCGCAATTTCAAAACCCTAACTGATTCCTGTCTTGCATCTATTCTCCCCTCTCGCATCTGTTCACCCTTTGCCAATGCTTTGCAAATTGCGAGGTTCCAAAACCCTAGTGACTCTCTTGTCACATCTGTTCTCCTCCTCACCAATGTTGATTGTGGGAGCTTGTGTACGCGACCAAGGGAGCGAGCAGGAGGAGCTTCTACGATTCGAGTGAGAGATTTGTTTGTTTAATTCTTTTGAAACAAAGGGTTTTGGAGTGATTTCCGTTTGATTTGTTGAGGCATTGTCTTTTATCTCTTGTTCGGACTTGCAATTAGTTTGATTTGTTGAGATGTTTTATTTTCGGATGAGGATCTCTTGTTTGTTATTGCTCACATTGTCAACTTTCATTTAACTTCTTCCTTTGGACATGTTACGAAAAGATTCTATTAAAGCTATGAATATTGGGTTCCAAAAAGAGTAAAGGATCACTTCCATTTTCTAAGGATTTGTCCGAATTGATATTACGTGTAAAACATAATATTAGAACATGCATCTTCATATGCATCTTCATGTTTCCTGAATCCTTTTTGAGCCAAGCAGGCCCTCAAAAAACTTGTCATACGGATAAAGATAAAAGTTGAATCATGGAATTATACCTTCTAAATCTTAATGGAGAAGAAGAAAATATTAGAACATACTTGGAAATAATAAAACAACTTATCCAACATTAAAACGTTCTCAAATATTTCATTAACCTTGCTAGATGAGCTTGTTTGTTATAAATTTTTTCAACAATGAATGCGTAAAACCTTATCATTAGAGTTCTTAGCAGCTCCTACTATGAAAGACGATTTCTTCAGCAATTCACAAAGTTCTTTGTAGCTTTACTGACTTGCTTCCTCTTGCATCAGTAAAATTTAGATTTCATATGCATCAATAGTACTAATTTGTTTTGTCCATTACATTGTTCCAATTCACATTGTGAGGAACAATAACGGTATGATCGGCTACAAAAACTAATTTCTAATGAATTTGCTATTAATTCGGATATGAGATTGTGATATTTAGTAATCTTACTAAATGGTAAAACCAGCTATAAATTTACTTAAAGATTTTAGTATAATAAAACTATTTACTTAACAATCTATGCAGATGGTCAACAATTTGCTATTAAATTATGGTAGAACCATTTGTTTAACAATCTTTGTAGATGGTCAATAATCTTTGTAGACGGCCAATAACAGTGTAAAACTTCTTTTTTTTTTTTTTCTATTTTGGCTTTTTGGTGACTTAACTTATCACTCTTTGGCTGTTGTTGGTTTCAGGTGGACGTTCTTGGATGTTTTACAAAAATCATTCAGCCAAAAAGTGTTTCTACTAGTGTCCCACTGATATGGCTCAGTTGTCAGTAAGGCAAGAGATGAAAATAATTTCAGTAGTCATTAAGCGCATGAGGATGATGAAAAGCAAGATATTTATGCTTTTATTGTTGACAATTGTCTTAACTATCAAGAGGAGTGTTAGGTTCAAGAGGAGCATATTATATGTTGTTCACGCATCTTAAATGAGATGGTTTTTCATAGTGATCGACAATGTGTTGATAACTGTAGGATGGATAGAAGGTCTTTAGCCAAACTTTATTATTTGCAAATGACTTATGGAAAATTGAAAGGAACCAGAAATATGACAATTAGTGAACTTATAATATAATTTCTTATATTATTGCATATAATGTGAAGAATAGGATTCTAATGTTAGTATCGATGGAATTAAAATATCTCCACAATGGCATGATATTGTTCACTTTGAGCCTAAGCCCTCATAGCTTTGTTCTTGGGTTCTCCCCAAAAGGTCTCATGCCAATGGAGATATCTTCTATCCTTTTAAACTCATGATCTTTTCCATATGTTTTAGATGTGGGACTATGTTTGCACTCTTGCAACCCAACAATTCCCCCTCAAACAAAGGACCACAGGCCCCCCCCTCAAACGGTAAGCCTCCGTTTGATGTCCGAATCCTCGACCCACCAAGATTTTCTGCCCCTCGGTCCACCCGACCTGCTAGGACTTCCTGCCTAGCCGCAACTAGGACTTTCTGCCTGGTGTTTAGTCCTCTTGATTCAGACAGCAGTTAGTTCGGTGAAGAGCGATCGTGCTCTGATATCACTTGTTAGTATCGATGGAATTAAAATATCTCTACAATGATATGATATTATCCACTTTGACCTTAAGCCCTCATGGCTTTGTTCTTGGGCTCTCCCCAAAAGGCCTCATGCCAATGGAGATATCTTCATCCTTTTAAACCCATGATCTTTTCCATGTGTTTTAGATGTGGGACTATATTTGCACTTTTGCAACCCAACACCTAAAATGTCAAACAGCTAGATTTGACGAGACAGTTAGTAGGTAATTTCATTTAATTTTAAACTCTATTTTAAGGTTATATAATATTTTATTTCGGAAGTCAGAACCCATCCCAAAAAATTACATGGATGAAATGTGAAAATGGATTAAGGTACAAGAAAATAATTTTCATAAAATTATTTTTTAATTATTTTAATGTATATAATAAATTAATTTAATTTTATGATATTTCTTTGAGTTTAGGGTTGTTTGGGAGCATTAAATGGAACTTATATCAAGGTCAATGTCCCAGTAGTTGCTAGACCTAGGTATCGAACCAAAAAAGGTAAAATTGCAATCAATGTCTTGGGTGTATGCACATTAAACATGCAATTTAGCTATGTCCTACCAGGTTGGGAAGGATCTGCGGTAGATGGCAAAGTCTTAAGGGATGCTATTAATATGAGGAATGACTTGAAGATTCCTCAAGGTAATTAAATTATAATTATCATAAAATATTTGATTTATATGTATGTATATTTTAATGAATGTTCACTTGTAATACATATAGGATGTTATTATTTGTGTGATGTTGGATATACAAATGGAGGATTTTTAGCACCATATAGAGGTTAAAGGTACCACTCGACTAAATGGAGGCAAGATTACCAATCAACGACAGTCAAAGAGTACTTTAATATGAAACACTCCTAAGTGAAAAATTGCATTGAAAGGTGTTTTGGCATTTTAAAAGTTAGATGGGCTATATTGAGAGATAAGTCTTTTTATTCTGTTAAGACTCAATGTAGGATTATTTTTGCTTGTTGTATCTCCGTAATTTCATAAGATCTAAAATGACAATTGATCAGATAGAGATTGAAGTTGATGATGATGATGATGATGATGATGATGATTTGATCAGACATTGTGAAGTTAGTCCTGCTTAGACTGAATGGAGAGACGAGCTTGCAAATGATATGTTCACGAGCTAACAGTCATCAATTAATTAAGTATAATGTTGATTGTATCTTGAAATTTAGGTTTCATTTCTATGTATTTCGACTATCCTATTGTATCTTGAAATTTAAATTTCATCTCTATGTATTTGAACTATTTAATTGTATTTGAGTTGTATATATTATCCATTTGAACAATTTGATTATGTTTTATACATGCATAATATTGTATTTGATGGTTTGATTTCAGTTTTTAATGGAAGGAAATAGCCAAAAGAGGGTAAAAGTAGTATGAATGGCCAATGATGCACCAACTTCACAGATAATTCTATAAATCCCAACTGAACAAGTAGAAAGTTCAATGCCAATGAAGGTAAAAAGAAAAACTCATAGCACCAAATGCATGTGGACCAAACAAGAGGGCGCTGCATTAGTTGACTTCCTTATTGAGTTGAGCAAAGATTCAGCTTGGAAGAGCGAGAATGATTTTAGAACTGGGTACTTGCTACATTTGGAGAAACTCATGGCTGCTAGAGTGCCATCAAGCAATTTGAAGACTACCCCTCATATCGAGTCAAGGTACAAGCTACTGAAGAGGTAGCTCCATGCTATTAGCGAGATATTGAATCATAGCAGTGAATTTGGGTGGAACGACGTTAAGAAGTGTATCATTGCAACAAAGGAGGTCCTTGATGATTAGGTTAAGGTATCTTTTTCATTTTTATGGTTTTTCATTTCTTTGATAATTATGAATTTTTTCCTTAATGATATGTTTTTAATTTAGAGTCATCCAACCGCTATTGGTTTAAGGAACAAAGAATTCCCCCACCTTAATGACCTGATGTGTGTGTGGTGGAAAGATCATGCCACAGGAGCTGGTACAAAAACCCCAACTGATGCAGTAGAAGAGATAAATTTATGCGATGAAGAGGCTGACACGTTTGAGCGTGAAATTGATGAGCAGGTTGAAGGTCACAAAGATGAAGAATCTGTCAGAGAGGAAATAAGAAAATTTGAGATGGAGACTCTAGATTCATCAATTTGTCCATCAAGCTAGAAGCAAACCACCAAAAAGAAACAAACGAAGTCTAATGATGTTCTAGGTGACTTGGTGGGAGAGATTCACAAATATATTACTATTGTTACGGAGGTTAATAAGGAGATAAAGGGAATTTCCACTTCAAGAAATAAATCGAGAGCAGTGATAGAAAAATGAGGATATATGATGAGTAAATGGAACTTTCTGACTTCTCTCAGTAAGAATTATGGATGTTGGGGAGTATATTTTCAATTTCAACAAAAAGGTGGAATCCGCTATCCCAGTGATAAGTTGTTATTTGACGGGGATAATTAGGGACTGTTTTGGACTATTTTGATCACATTTTAGGTCATAATTGGGGTTTTGAGCTTATTTCTTATCCTTGATGAATTTTAGGCTTCATTCTATATTGTTTCATTAATTGGGTAATTTACATATAATAATTGTTTGAATTTAATGTTATGCAGGGAATTAGGATGAAGCCCCAAATAAGCCCAATTTGAAGGCTCGAGTCTGAGTTAAATCCAGCTTGGTCCAATCAATTAAAGGAGCCTGGTTCAATCAAATTGGATCAGTTTAGTTGAATCAAAACCGGTTCAAGATCAGGATTAAAAGGGAAAACTGGCTTAATCCGCGAAGGGGGCTCGCTCGCGCTAGGGTTTTGCTGCGATTTTCTCCTCTTCTTCGTCACCGAGCCCCGCCGCCCTCCCTTCGAGTTTCCGATCATCTCCAAACGGTGTCGCCCATTCCGATAGTCAACAAAGACTTCATCCTCCACAGTCCCTTTCCCTGTTGTTCGAGCATCTTCGCTGTGAGCGGTTGTTCCATCGGACGGTCGTCGGTGACAGCCACTGCATTCGCCTCCACTGAAGCACGAAGACAACCTTGGTCTCTGTCTGCGGTTGTAGCAGAGCTTACCTTGGCCTCTGTCTGCGGTTGTAGCAGAGCGTCTCCGATCTTCTTCATCTCTTCACCGTCACCGGAAAAAGATAAGTAGGGTTTGTTTGTCTTGATTTGCTAACTTGTCTGCGGTTGTAGCAGGGAGGTGAACCATGATTGACGTTCCCGGAGCTTCCCCTTCTCTGATTCTGTCTCGTCGTGAGCGCAGCGGCGAGATTCACCCTCGTTGACAAAGATCCATCTTCAATGTTGCTGGCATCCATTCTGTGGTTGATTGGGAAACAAATTCCCCTAATCCTAGCTGCAATTTCGTTATTCCCTCTTCTGATACATTGCATTTCTGTTTGTTCTGTCAGCTTGTTGAATTGAACCCCCATTTTCGGTTGTTTTGATGATGCAACTTGAATTGCAATATGCTTACTGTGAATCACATGTGCTTTCGGTTGTATCTATGTAAATACGATTAAGAGTAGGCTGTAGTTGTTTATGTTGATGAATAAAGTATGTTATGATTTAGCTTTGTAAATATGTGTTATTGTTGTTGAATGCTCAACTTGTTCTTATATTAAGATTGACCTTGGAATTGCTATGAATGGTTGAATTGTGTAATGTGTTGAAGTCTTGAGTATTGAATGTTTGAATTGGATGAGTTTTGATGAGTTCATGGCGTGTTTTTGTTGCTATTGATTACTTGTAGAATGACACTTGATGTATAAGGGAATTTGCCATGAGATGTTAGGGTATGTTGTTGTATCAGAAGGTGAACTTGTGTTGAATTCATGGTTGGTCTAATGGTGTACTTGATTTGAACATGTTTGAGTTGTATTGTTGTATAACTTCTGAGTTGATTGTATATGTTGTGTGTATCTTTGTGTATAGGATGTATAATTGTAAATGTGTTTGATTGTGGTTTGTATTATTGTTTGATTGTGTTCTTGCTTAGTCGATTGTAATAACCATGAGTAGGGTTGTATATATTGTAGGTGTATTGTTGTATGACACATGATGTGTAACTTGTAAAATATATTTGAGTAATTGTGTATGAATAAAATCTTGTTGAATTGTAACTATGTAAATAAATAAAGTGTCTTTGATGGACCATTACTATGTATGTTGTTATCTTATTGTTGGTTGCGTTAATAATTGTATGTATAATACTGTGTTTAGAATGTTTGATGATTTGTAATTTAGTGGGTTTAACATTGTTTCATTAATTGTATAAACAATTGTTAATAAATGAATTGTGTAAATAGTTATTAATAAATATTGGTCAATAACAAAATCCCGCACCAAATGTCTAGACAGTTTCCATCATTGAGTCCAAGAGAGACGACTCGGACCTCTCTGTACCACTTAAGACGATAGTTAGGGATTTGAAAATAAATAAATAATTAATTTTGATGGGTGTAAGTGATATAATAAATAAGGAAATATATGTACATAAATAACAATAAATTTCCCTAATAAAACACCGCCATCAAAATTTTGGCGCCGTTGCCGGGGACTTCATATGATGTTTGTTGTACCTGACTGTATATTGGTGTTGTGTATATTTGTTGGTGATTGTATATAGTTCATTTATTGCTAAGTATATTCATTTATGTGTTGATTAGTGTTGATTATTGTGCTGATGTTATTCATTTCATTCCTTGATTCTTTTGTTCATTTATTCATTGTAAATATTTATTCCTGTATTCCTCTTGTTTGTTTATTCATTTCAGTTTTATTGATGTATTGTTTTATTCTTTACTTTGTAGTTCTATTGTGAGGTGTATGACCAGATCTTCAGGAGAGAAGCTATTTGAGCTAGATCCTAAGATTGATAGGACATTCCACGCTTTGCAGCAGATTTAGAAGAAGTCAGCAGGTGTTCTTGACTGTAGCTCATCAGTTGAGGAGGTAGACATGGCAGATAAGAACAGAACTTTGAATGAGCTTGCCGCACCTGACATAACATATCAGTATTCTTGCATCAATTATCCGGTCGTGGAAGGTGATTTTGAATTGAAGTCTGGTATCATTCATTTACTCCCTAAGTTTCATGGATTGGCAGAAGAGGATCCGAACAGGCACTTGCACGAGTTCCATGTGGTTTGCTCCACCATGAAACCATATGGCATTTCAGAGGAAGATATAAAATTGTGGGCATTCCCTTTTTCCTTATCAAGAGCAGCTAAGGATTGGTTGTACTCTCTTCTACCGGGTTACATCACTTGCTGGCTTGATATAAAGAGGATGTTCTTACAGAAATTCTTCCCAGCCTCCAAAACCACGACCATCAGGAAGAGTATTTGTGGGATCCAGCAGATCGTGGGAGAGACATTGTACGATTATTGGGAGAGGTTCAAAAGACTTTGTGCAAGCTGCCCGCATCATCAGATCAGTGATCAGTTGCTCGTTCAATACTTCTATGAGGGGCTGCTTCCCATGGACAGGAGTATAATCGACGCAGCGAGTGGAGGAGCACTGGTGAACAAGACTCCGAGCCAAGCGAGAGAATTTATTGCAAATATGGTGGACAATTCACAACAGTTTTGGAGTAGAGCTCTTGTTACTCAAGGAGTCAGTGAATCTCAGTTGGCCATTACAGAGCAGCAGGGTTTGAAGAACATTATCCAGGAGTTGACATCTCATCCATTGGACTCCTTGATCTCTGAAGAAGCTAAAGCCGGCCGATTGGGTATTCTCCGGCGGCTGGAAGGCGCGCGACGGCAAGGGTATCTTCGGCGAGCGCCACCCCTGTTTTCTCGTGTTCCAAGCATCCGTTGTGCAATCCGGAGCCGCAAGCCATTGGAGGGGTTCTCCTAGGATCGCGTGGCACCCTTGCATTGATAGAAGCACAATCGGAGCTAGAAAGAGCAGTGGATTCCGGTTTTGCCAGCTCAAACAGTTTCTGCTCCTAATTGTTCTCGGCCGGAGAGGGTTTCTTCGGGTCGTGGATGTTTCGGGCTGCAAGAAAACCACACCAAAAATCGTCTTCAAGCTTTCAAGGGATTCAAGAGTTTGTTTGACACCAAACTAAGGAGAACAATCGGAGAAGGGAGGCTGGATGATCTGTTTATGCATTTTTGTTTCTGATTGCGATTTCTGATAGTTTGTTTCTGAATTTCCAGTTTTGTTTTCTGTTTACAGTGACTGTGTTTCAAATTGTAGGTTGGTAAATGCTTTGTTTCCTTTGAAATACTTAGATTCATGGTTATTTTTGTATGGTAGTTGATAGGGATGATTAGAAGATGTCTTCGTTTCAATTTCAGTCTGATAAACTGTTTTGTGCAGCCACTGTTCCGTGCCAAACTTCTTTCCCGTGCCAAGTTCAGCCCCCAATTTTTAGTTCCCTTTGATTGCTTGTAGTTCAATTTAGTTATTAGTTTTCTTTGATTGCATCTTGCTTTGAATTTTCTTAAGCTAGATTAGTTTCTTTAAACTCATTTCTTGTTTTAGTTTAGTTGTTAAAGTCCTAAATTCTTGCATTGCATTTATAGGTTAAGGATAATTTAGTTTCATCCACAAGTGTCATTAATTCATCCCTGTTTTAATACCTTTGATTTGTATTTTGAATTGAAAATCCCAAAACCCCCATTTATATTCGAAAAACCTAAAAAGAACGACACCCAAGCTCAAATTGAACAATTTTTCTACTAACCTTGGAAAAATACGACTCGAGACCCCTATACTTGCTTGCTTGTGTTTATCGTGGGTTTTCGATAATTTAAATCAATTTGCAACCCTACTCGTGACATATAGCAATCTAGGGTTGTCAG
>NW_027429339.1:0-3027 GCF_044706935.1 Curcuma longa | reverse complement strand
AAAAAGCCTAAGTACCCCTTGTGTGCAAAGTGTGGAAGACCGCATCAAGGAGAATGTCGTATGGGTACGAATAAGTGTTTTACATGTGGAGTGGAAGGGCATAAGGCTCAAGCCTGCCCTAATAAATTTCAAGCATCATCTCAGCAGCCTCAGCAGCAAATGCAATATCAGAAGGCACCTGCCCAACTGCATTATATGCAAGCTGCACTGGAAGGACCTCATATAAGTCAAGGAAGGTTAGAGGCTCCTCCAGTTACGACAAATGCTAGGGTTTTCTCACTTCTCAAGGAGGATGTGACGAATACTTCAACCGTTGTCACAGGTTAGATATTCATTTACAGTCAGTATACTACTATAATATTTGATACTGAGGCAACGTATTCGTTCATTTTCATGATATATGTGAAGAAAATAGGTATACCTATGTTGAGTGGATATTAGAGTCTTAACAAGCTTGCTTTCGGGGAAAATAATGACATCTACCCCTATGTTGCATGCCGTACTAATCAGAATCGCAGGGAGAGAACTCTACTGCGGTCTGATAGTACTCGACATGCAAGATTTTGATGTTATATTAGGAATAGACTTCCCGAAAAAAAATATGGTGCTTCTATCGAGTGCTATAAGTGAAGAGTAGTCTTTCCGAGGATGCTAGCATAGTCGGAAGTTTTCTCGGATTAGCGGGTTATTACCGTAAATTCGTAGAAGACCTCTCCAGAATCGCAGCACCTATGACAGCTCTTACCAAGAAGAATAAGAAATATATATGGACGGAAGACTATGAGAAGAGTTTCTTGGAGCTAAAAAGGAGACTTACTAATGCTCCAATTCTCACTCTTCCGGAACCCGATAAGGGCTACGATATGTACAGCAATGCCTCCCGCTTGGGACTTGGATTGTACTTATGCAAAGTGGGAAAGTGATTGCCTATGCCTCTAGGCAATTAAAGGAGCATGAAAGGAATTATCCCACTCATGATTTAGAGCTAGCCACGGTGGTCTTTGCTCTGAAGGTATGGAGACATTATCTTTATGGAGCACAGTGTAAAATTTACACAGATCACCAGAGTCTGCGATATTTCTTTACGCAGAAGGATCTCAATATGAGACAACGTAGATGGCTGGAACTAGTAAAAGATTATGACTGTGAGATCTTTTACCATCTGGGAAAGGCAAACAAAGTGGCGGATGCACTTAGTAGAAAATCTAGTGCCACTTTGATGTCTTTATCGGTATTATCTCGACCATTGGCAAAAGGAGATTATGAGCTATGGGATCGAAGTTATCTCTGGACAACTCTCGACCCTGGCCATAGTGCCATCATTGTTCGAGGATATATTGGTAAAACAGAATGGTGATCCCAGTCTCCAGAAGAATCAAGCAAGAGATTCTTGAAGGAAAAGGCGAAGGTTTTCGGATCGCTGATGATGGGGTATTATATCTTAGGGATCGATTGTGTATCCCTAACGATCCGGAACTGCGCAAGAAGTTTTTAGAAGAAGCTCATGGGACTCCCTAAGCTATGCACCCGGGATCCACCAAGATGTATCAAGATCTGAAAGGAAGATTTTGGTGGTCCGGTATGAAGAGGGATGTAGCCCAGCATGTCAGTACCTGCCTGACATGTCAGCAAGTCAAAGCAGAACATCAAAGACCATGAGGAGTTCTGCAACCCATTCAAATTCCAGAGTGGAAATGGGAATCCAGACGGATTTCACCACCCAAGCGATGAAGAGTATCCGCCAAAAGATAGAAACTGGCCAGAGTCGGCAGAGAAAAAAAAATTTATGCGGATAAGCGACGTAGACTTTTGGAGTTCAACGTCGGAGATTTGGTCTTTCTCCGAGTAGCTCCCATGAAAGGCATTATGAGGTTCGGAAAGAAGGGAAAGTTAAGTCCGTGATATGTGGGACCATACAAGATATTGAATAGAGTTGGCAAGGTGGCTTATGAACTCAAGCTACCTCAAGAAATGTCAGCTATTCATAATGTGTCCCATGTATCGATGCTAAAGAAATGTGTTTCAAACCGAAGACCGCGTGGAAGGCTCCAAATTACTCAGTAAGGCTGGTTTGACACCCAGCTAAGGAAAACAATCGGAAGAGGGGAAGGATGGATGATTTACAGCTTTAGTTTTTGAAGTTTGCAGTTTCTGATACTGTCGTTTTCTGATTTCTGATTTTGCATCTGTTTAACTTCCAGTTGATGTTGTGTGCGAGTTGAACTTTGTGCATTTGGTTATTAGCTCAATGTTTGGATTATGTTTTGAGTTTGCTTCGTTTTAGAACTTAATTAGCTTGGCTTGAATCCTTTCAAAATGTTCTGAAATTTCATGCACTGTTCCGTGCCATTGGGTGTAGGGTTTTGTTAATTGATTAGCTGTAGAAATCTGTGTTTGTGAGGCTTGTTACATTTGATTAATTAGAATTAGTTTTTAAGGATGAATTCGGTTCTACTTCATTTATAAGTTAGTGTTTTGCAATTCTAGGATTCATAGGTTTAATTTTTGCATTTTTCATTTAGTTGTTGATTTTCATTTACAATTGATTCGAGAAACACCAAAACCCCCATTATTATTAGAAAACCCCAAAAATACGACACTTAAGCTCAATTCATTCAATTTTCTACTAGTCCTTGGAAAAATACGACTCGAGGCCCCTATACTTCATTTATTTGCATTAATTGTGGGTTTTCGATAAAATCTATAAATTCTAATTTGAAGCCCTATCGTGACACCTAGTTAAGGGCTTTTCAGTGTTCCGAACCCAGACAAGGTGATTGAGCCACAAGCAGTTCAAATCCAGGAGGATCTGAGTTATGAAAGTAAACCTATACGGATCCTGGATCGGGACATTAAGAGATTATGGAACAAAGAGGTTCCTTAGGTCAAAGTCTTGTGGCGAAATCAACGATCCAAAGAAATGACATGGGAACGTGAAGATGACATGAAAAGGAGTTATCCGGAATTATTCTAAGTTCGAGGACGAACTTTTCAAAAGGTATGGAGGATTGTAATACCCGCAATTTT
>NW_027429338.1:0-1093 GCF_044706935.1 Curcuma longa | reverse complement strand
GTGATTTCCAAATCATAAAGGAGGAGCCTAAGGTTTTAAATCTAAGAAGTTGTAATTTTGAGTAAGTATGGGAGAGCTAGATTTTAAATTATTGAAAAGGAGTTGTGATGTCAAACCTTAAGGGGGAACTTAATTTTTCTTCTTCATATCATGGAGTTATGATCAAAGGGGAGCATTTGATTTAAATGGTGTTGAAAGGATAGTATAGCTAGGGGGAGCCTTGTGGTTAAATCCTAAACCAACAAACTCAAACACATTTCAAAATCCCTCAGGAAATTAAGGATAATCTCAAAATAAGAATTCAAATCCATTAGAAAAGTTGATACAAAGTTGGACATATATTGACTTATCTAACTATTTTTGAATTTTGTATCAAACTACCATATTTGAGATCCAAAATTTTTCAAATTATTTTTCTCAAATAGTGTTAGACATGAGTAATGTACGTGTGAAATTTCATGAATTTTTGAAACTCATACAATTACTTATGCATTTTTCAATCTGGTCTCTGATAATTGAAATTCAGTTTATCAATCGACTGGTTCAGATTGCAGTCGACTGCTGAGTCGACTGATACATCATGAGTCGACTGCTATTACTATTTCAGTATATTTTGAGATTTTTAAGGTACTCTTTTCCCTCCGAAACGATTGTTTGTGACATACTAAAAGGGAATAAACATTTTTAACCCTACTTAGCCTATGGAATAACTTTTTGATCTTTGACAAAAAGGGGGAGAACGATGAAAGTTTAAGTTAGGGAGAAGTTATGGAGAACTATGAAAGTTTTTGTTTTCATGGGGAGAACTATGAAGGTTTAAGAGAAAAAGAAATGTTATTCATGTCTATTCATGTTATTCATACTTAATCATGCTTTATCATGTTATTCATGCTTATCATATCTTATGATGCTCTTAATGCTCTGATAACATGTGATTCATGCTTTATTTATCAAATATTAATCACATGACATGCTTTATATGATTTAAAGACCTAACTTAAACAAGGTTTTGCCAAACATCAAAAAGGGGGAGATTGTTGGTGCAATCTTTGTCCCAAGTGCATTGAGTTTCAATGTTTGGCTGACACATGTT